>NW_019234308.1:83638-165685 GCF_002742605.1 Olea europaea var. sylvestris
AATCATCCGTGGTCGTAAGTAATAACGAGATACGGATATCGTTATTACGGATAGACCATCACGTGTGGCATTTCTTACTTGTGAAGTAAGTAGCTGATCTCACAAGTTAAAGTGTGGTGACACTTAAATGAACACGTGGATGTTTGTTATAGAACAAAACATTGGAGACCCGTCGAGAGATTCCACATGGATAACTATCTGAGTGTCGGTGGTTAATCTCTAACGTTCGGTAGTGAAATTGGTCCTTTGACTTGAGGTCGTCATGGTACCTTATATGAGGACAGTCATACTTTGGCGGTGTTGGATGTTGCTCTGAAAAGGGCCGCTAATACGACATCGTTCGGGTACGTCAAGAATCGTATGAAGGTTGTGATTGATCAATAAAGGATTCGTCACTCTTAGATAGTAGGAGATTATGATCTGCGTTTCATTCAATTAAGTCAATGATGAAATCCTTGGCCAAGGTGTACTCATAAGTCGAAAAGGAGTTTTCGATTTATATTGACTTAATAGTGGAGTGAAAGATATGATCGATGATCGAGATTGACACAATTCCATATCTCGTAATTGATCGGATCATATTGACGAAGGGATTATAGTTTCACGGTAAACGAACGAATTTGGTTTTGTCATACCGCGTGACATTTCCCGTCACGTGTAATTGCCCTAACACATTGCAGATGTCAATCAGGGACGGCGAATGTGAATTGACGATAAATTAAAAGGGGTGTTTTAATTTATCAATTTTGATTAGATCAAAATAATATTTCACGTCGTTAGGCATCGTGGTCGGGAACCTAATGGGTCACACACAAAAGAGAATTGGAAGATTGCAAATTGCCAATTGATTAATTTAACAATCGTTGGATAAATTAATTAATTGGATTTGTTATTTATATTTTCGAATTAATTAATTGGATTAATTAATTCACGGACTGGGTTTAATTAATTGGATTAATTAATTATTGGGCCGGACCGGGCCGAGCCTATTTGGGTTTATATAAATACATAACTAGGGTTTGAGGAGGTTTTCATTATTCTTGCTAGCACAAGAGAAACCCCTAGAGGCTGCAATCATTTTCTCTATGTGGATCACCGTTGGAGGCTGGACAATTGGACAGCTGTGGTGGCGAATCAAAGTTGTGGAACGAAAAGAAAAGCAAAAGGATTGCAGATCTGAAAAAGGTACAATCTTATCACAATTCCTAACCAAACACAATGAGATCTATTGGATGGGAATCGAAATAATTTAATTTTCCGCTGTGCTTGTATAAGTAGATTCCCAACAGTAATGACACATGAAAAAGTGTAAACTAAAGTGTACACCATAGTGTACATGTCGCAAGGTTCTTACCGATTGAACTTTGCTATTTGTACACTTATTTTTGACACGTCATTTGACTCTTGCATTGTTGTCAACTGTTAATTGGATATGAAAACTGTCTGAAATATAAACTATCCAACATGGTAATGTCACGTGGCAAAGTGTAAACTGAAGTGTACACCATAGTGTACGTGTAGCAATGTCCCTATCGATTGAACTTTGTTATTTATACACTAATTTTCAACATGTTGTTTGACACTTGCATCATTGTCAAGTGTCAATTGGATGGGAAAACTATTGGAAATTTAAACAGTCCAACATGGTAATGTGACGTGGTAAAGAGTACACTAAAGTTTACATATGTAAAGGTCCTTACAGATTGAATTTCACTATTTGCACACTCATTTTTGAAACGTTGTTTGACACCTGCATCATTGTCAAGTGTTAATTGGTTGGAAAAATTGTTTGAAATTTAAAATTTCCAACAGGGTAATGCCGCGTAGCAAAGTGTAAACTGAAGTGTACATCATAGTGTACATGTAGAAATGTCCCTATCGATTGAACTTTGCTATTTGTACACTGATTTTCAACACGTTGTTTGACACTTGTATTGTTTTCAAGTGTCAATTGGATGGGAAAACTGTTTGAAATTTAAACTGCCCAACAGGGTAATGACATGTGGCAAAGTGTAAATTAAAGTGTAAACCATAGTGTACATGTAGCAAAGTTCTTACCGATTGATCTTTGCTATTTGTGAACTGATACTTAAATGTCGTTTGACACTTGCATTGTTGCCAAGTGTTAATTGGATAGGAAAACTACTTCAAATTTAAACTATCCAACAGGGTGATGACACGTGGAAAAGTGTAAACTAAAGCGTACACCATAGTGTACATGTCGCAAGGTTCTTATTGATTGAACTTCGCTATTTGTACACTAATTTTTGACATGTTGTTTGACACTTGCATTGTTATCAAGTGTCAATTGGATGGGAAAACTGTTTGAAATTTAAATTGTCCAATAGGGTAATGATACGTGACAAAGTGTAAACTAAAGTGTACACTATAGTGTACATGTGGCTAGGTCCTTACCGATTGAAATTTGCTATTTGTGCACTGATTTTTGGCACGTTGTTTAACACTTGCATTGTGGTCAACTGTCAACTCAAGGAGAAATATATTTGAATTTTAAACTGTCCAATAGGGTCATGTCACATGGCAAAGTGTAAACTAAAATGTACACCATAGTGTACATGTAACAAGGTCCTTACCGATTGAGCTTTACTATTTATATACTGATTTTTGACACGTTGTTTGACACTTGCATTGTTGTCAAGTGTCGATTGGATGGAAAAACTATTTGAAATTTAAATTGTCCAACAGGATAATGAAGCGCGAAAAAGTGTAAATTAAAGTGTAAAACATAGTGTACATGTCGCAAGGTTCTTATCGATTGAACTTTATTATTTGTACACTAATTTTCAACACATTGTTTGACACTTACATCGTTGTCAGGTGTCAATTGGATGGGAAAACTATTTGAAAATTAAACTGTCCAAAATGGTAATGTCACGAGGTCGAGAGTAAACTAAAGTGTACACCATAGTGTACTTGTGGCAAGATCCTTACCGATTGAACTTACTAATTTTCGACATGTTGTTTGACACTTGCATTATTGTCAAGTACCAATTGGATGGAAAAACTGTTTTGAAATTGAAACTGTCCTATGGGGTAAAGTCACGTGGAAAAGTGTAAACTAAAGTGTACACCATAGTGTACATGTGGCAAGGTTCTTACCGATTGGACTTTGCTATTTGTACACTACTTTTTGACACGTTGTTTGGCATTTGCATTGTTGTCAAGTGTCAATTGGATGGGAAAATTTTTTGAAATTTAAATTGTCTAATAGGGTAATGTCATATGACAAAGTGTAAACTAAAGCATACACCATAGTGTACGTGTAGCAAGGTTCTTACCGATTGAACTTTGCTATTTGTACACTAATTTTCAACACGTTGTTTGACACTTTTATCGTTGTCAAGTGTCAATTGGATGGAAAAACTGTTTGAAATTTAAACTGTCCAACAGGGTAATGACACGTGGCAAAGTGTAAACTAAAGTGTACACCATAGTGTACATGTAGCAAAGTTCTTACCGATTGATCTTTGCTATTTGTGAACTGATATTACGTTGTTTGACACTTGCATTGTTGTCAAGTGTCAATTGGATGAGAAAACTGTTTGAAATTTAAACCGTCCAATAAGGTAATGTGAAGTGGTAAAGTGTGATCTAAAGTGTACACCATAGTGTACATGTAGCAAAGTCCTTACCTATTGAACTTTGTTATTTGTAAACTGATTTTTGACACATTGTTTAACACTTGCATTATTTTTAAGTGTCAACTGGATGGTAAAATTGTTTGAAATTTAAAATGTCCAACAGGGTAAAGTCACGTGGCAAAGTGTAAACTAAAGTGCACTCTAAAGTGTACATGTAGCAAGGTCCTTACCAATTGAACTTTACAATTTGTACATTGATTTTCTACACGTTGTTTGACACTTGTATTATTTTCAGGCGTAAATTGGATGGGAAAATGGTTTGGAATTTAAACTGTCCAATAGGGTAATGTCACGTGGCAAAGTGTAAACTAAGGTGTACACTATAGTGTACATGTGTCAAGGTTCTTACCGATTGAAGTTTGCTATTTGTACACTGATTTTTGACACGTTGTTTGAAACATGCATTGTCATCAAGGGTAAATTGGATGGAAAAACTGTTTGAAATTTAAATTGTCCAACAGGGCAATGATATGTGGCAAAGTATAAATTAAAGCGTACACCATAGTGTACATGTTGCAAGGTTCTTACCGATTGAACTTTGCTATTTGTACACTGTCCAACACTTACATTGTTGTCAAGTGTCAATTGGATGAAAAACTGTTCGAGATTTAAGTTGTCCAACAGGGTAATGTTACGTGGCAAGGTGTAAACTAACGTGTACACCATAGTGTGCAAATAGCAAGGTTTTTTACCGATTGAACCTTGCTATTTGTACACTCATTTTTGACACGTTGTTTGACACTTGCAGAGTTGTCAAGTGCCAATTGGATGGAAAAACTGTTTGAAATTTAAACTGTCCAATAGAGTAATTTCAAGTGGTAAAGTGTAAACTAAAGTGCACACCGTAGTGTACATGTAGCAAGGTTCTTGTCGATTGAACTTTCCTACTTGTACACTAATTTTTGACACGTTGTTTGACACTTCCATTGTTGTTAAGCGTCAATTGGATAAGAAAACTATTTGAAATTTTAACCGTCCAACAGGGTAATGACACGTGGTAAAGTGTAAACTAAAGTGTACATGTAGCAAGATTCATACCGATTGAACTTTTGTATTTGTACACTTATGTTTGACGCGTCGTTTGGCTCTTACATTGTTTTCAACTGTTAATTGGATGGGAAAACTATTTGAAATTTAAACTGTCCATCATGGTAATGTCACATGGCAAAGAGTAAACTAAAGTGTATGTCATTGTGTACATGTGGCTAGGTCCTTACTAATTGAAATTTGCTATTTGTACACCGATTTTTGACACGTTGTTTGACACTTGCATTGTAGTGAAGTGTCAATTCGAGGAGAAAACTATTCAAAATTTAAACTTTGCAACAGGGTAATGTCACATGGCAAAGTGTAAACTAAAATGTAGACCATAGTGTACATGTAGCAAGGTTCATACCGATTGAACTTTGCTATTTGTACACTGATTTTTGACACGTTGTTTGACATTTGCATTGTTGTCAAGTGTCAATTGGATGGGAAAACTGCTTGAAATTTAAACTGTTCAACGGGGTAATATCACGTGGCAAAGTGTAAACTAAACTGTACACCATAGTGTACATATTGCAAGTTTCTATTGATTGAACTTTTCTAGTTATACATTGATTTTTGACACGATATTTGACACTTGCATTGTTGTCTAGTGTCAATGGGATGGGTAAACTATTTCAAATTTAAACTGTCCAACAAGGTAATGTCACGTCGTAAAGTTTAAACACAAGTGTACACCATAGTGTGCATGTCGCAAGGTTCCTACCGATTGAACTTTGCTCTTTGTACACTAATTTTTAACATGCTTTTTGACACTTGCATTGTTGTCAAGTGTCAATTGGATGGGAAAATGGTCTGTACTTTAAACTATCAAACAAGGTAATATCGCGTGGGAATGTGTAAACTGAAGTGTACACCATAGTGTACATGTAGCAATGTCCCTACCGATTGAACTTTGCTATTTGTACACCGATTTTCAACATATTGTCTGAAACTTGCATTGTTGTCAAGTGTCAATTAGTTGGGAAAATTGTTTGAAATTTAAACTGTCCAACATGGTAATGTTACGTGGCTAAGAGTAAACTAAAGTGTACACCATAGTGTACATGTGGCTAGGTCCTTACCGATCGAGCTTTACTATTTGCACACTGATTTTCGACCCGTTGTTTGACACTTGCATTATTGCCAAGTGTCAATTGGATGGAAAAATAGTTTTAAATTGAAACTGTCCCACGGGGTAATGTCACGTGGCAATGTATAAACTAAAGTGTACACCATAGTGTACATGTGGCAATGTCATTAAGGATTGAACATTGCTATTTGTACACATATTTTTGACACGTTGTTTGACACTTACATTGTTGTCAAGTGTCAATTGGATGGGAAAACTATTTGAAATTTAAACTGTGCAATATGGTATTGACACGTGGCAAAGTGTAAACTAAAGTATACACCATAGTGTACATGTAGCAATGTCCCTGCCGATTGAACTTTGCTATTTATACACTAATTTTCAACACGTTGTTTGAGACTTGCATTGTTGTCAGGTGTCAATTGGATGGGAAAACTATTTGAAATTTAAACTATCCAACATGGTAATGTCACGTGGCTAAGAGTAAACTAAATTGTACACCATAGTGTACATGTGGCTAGGTCCTTACCGATTGAACTTTACTATTTGCACACTGATTTTCAACATGTTGTTTGACACTTGCATTATTGTCAAGTGCCAATTGGATGGAAAAACTATTTGAAATTGAAATTGTCCTATGGGGTAATGTCAAGTGGCAAAGTGTAAACTAAAGTATACACCATAGTGTACATGTGGCAAGGTTCTTATCGATTGGACTTTGCTATTTGTACACTACTTTTTGACACGTTGTTTGACACTTGCATTGTTATCAAGTGTCAATTGGATGGGAAAATTTTTTGAAATTTAAATTGTCCAATAGGGTAATGTCATGTGGCAAAGTGTAAACTAAAGCGTACACCATAGTGTACGTATAGCAAGGTTCTTACCGATTGAACTTTACTAATTGTACACTGATTTTTAACACGTTGTTTGACACTTGTATTGTTGTCAAGTGTCAATTGGATGAGAAAACTGTTTGAAATTTAAACCGTCCAATAAGGTAATGTGAAGTGGTAAAGTGTGATCTAAAGTGTACACCATAGTGTACATGTAGCAAAGTCCTTACCGATTGAACTTTGTTATTTGTAAACTGATTTCTGACACATTGTTTAACACTTGCATTATTGTTAAGTGTCAACTAGATGGTAAAACTGTTTGAAATTTAAACTGTCCAACAGGGTAAAGTCACGTGGCAAAGTGTAAACACAAGTGTACACCATAGTGTACATGTCGCAAGGTTCCTACCGATTGAACTTTGCTCTTTGTACACTAATTTTTAACACTTTTTTTTGCACTTACATTGTTGTCAAGAGCCGATTGGATGGGAAAATGGTCTATAATTTAAATTATCCAACAGGGTAATGTCATGTGGCATTGTGTAAACTGAAGTGTACACCATAGTGTACATATAGCAATGTCCCTATTGATTGAACTTTGCTATTTGTACACTGATTTTCAACATGTTGTCTGACACTTACATCGTTGTCAAGTGTCAATTAGATGGGAAAATTGTTTGAAATTTGAATTGTCCAACATGGTAATGTTATGTGGCTAAGAGTAAACTAAAGTGTACACCATAGTGTACATGTGGCTAGGTCCTTACCGATCGAGCTTTACTATTTGCACACTGATTTTCGACCTATTGTTTGACACTTGCATTATTGCCAAGTATCAATTGGATAGAAAAATAGTTTTAAATTGAGACTGTCCCATGGGGTAATGTCACGTGGCAATGTATAAATTAAAGTGTACACCATAGTGTACATGTGGCAAAGTCATTAAGGATTGAACATTGCTCTTTGTACACATATTTTTGACACGTTGTTTGACACTTGTATTGTTGTCAAGTGTCAATTGGATGGGAAAACTGTTTGAAATTTAAACTGTGCAATATGGTATTGACACGTGGCAAAGTGTAAACTAAAGTGTACACCATTGTTTACATGTCGCAAGGTTCTTACCAATTGAACTTTACTATTTGTACACTGATTTTTGACACGTTATTTGAAACTTGCATTGTTGTCAAGTATCAATTCAATGAGAAAACTATTTGAAATTTAAACTGTCCAATGAGGTAGTGTCACGTAGTAACGTGTAAACTAAAATGTACACCATAGTGTACATGTTGCAAGGTCCTAACCGATTGAACTTTGCTATTTGTAAACTGATTTTTGACATGTTGTTTGACACGTGCATTATAGTCAAGCGTCAATTGGATGGGAAAAATGTTTGAAATTTAAATTGTCCAATAGGGTAATGTGACGTGGCAAGTGTAAACTAAAGCGTACACCAGTGTACTTGTAGCAAGGTTCTTACCTATTGAACTTTGCTATTTGTCTACAGATTTTTGACACATCGTTTGACACTTCCATTGTTGTCAAGTGTCAATTGGATGAGAAAACTATTTAAAATTTAAACTGTCCAACAAGGTAATGTCACGTGGTAAAGTGTAAACTAAACTGTACACCATCGTGTACATGCAGCAAGGTCCTTACCGATTGAACTTTACAATTTGTACATTGATTTTATACACGTTGTTTGACACTTGTATTGTTGTTAAGTGTCAATTGGATGGGAAAATGGTTTGAAATTTAAATTGTCCAATAGGGTAATGTCACGTTGCAAAGTGTACACCATAGTGTACATGTGGCAAGGTCCTTACCGATTAAACATTGCTATTTGTACACTGATTTTCGACACGTTGTTTGACACTTGTATTGTTATCAAGTGTCAATTGGATGGAAAAACTGTTAGAAATTTAAACTGTCGAACAGGGTAATGAAACATGACACTTGCGTTGTTGTCAAGTGTCAATTGGATTGGAAAACTGTTTGAAATTTAAACTGTCCAACAGGATAATGTCACACGGGAAAGTGTAAACTAAAGTGTACACCATAGTGTACATGTAGCAAGGTCCTTATGGATTGAACTTTACAATTTGTACATTGATTTTTGACACGTTGTTCGACACTTGCAATGTTGTCAAGGGTTAATTGGGTGGAAAAACTATTTGAAATTTAAATTTTCCAATAGGGTAATGACATGTGGCAAAGTGTAAATTAAAGTGTACACCATAGTGTACATGTCGCAAGGTTCTTACCGATTGAACTTTACGATTTGTACACTTATTTTTGACGCATTGTCTGACACTTACATTGTTGTCTAGTGTCAATTGGATGAAAACTATTCGAAATTTAAACTGTCCAACAGCGTAATGTCATGTGGCAAAGTGTAAATTAAAGTGTACACCATAGTATATATGTAGTAAGCTCCTTACCGATTGAACTTTACAATTTGTACATTGATTTTCTACACGTTGTTTAACACATGTAATGTTGTCAAGTGTCAATTGGATGGGAAAATGGTTTGAAATTTAAACTATCCAATAGGGTAGTGTCACGTGGCAAAGTTTAAACTAAAGTGTACACCAAAATGAACATGTGGCAAGCTCCTTACCGATTGAACTTTGCTATTTGCGCACTGATTTTCAACACATTGTCTGACAATTGTATTGTTGTCAAGTATCAATTGGATGGGAAAACTGTTTGAAATTTAAACTGTCCAACAGGGTAATGAAATGTGGCAAAGTGTAAACTAAAGTGTACACCATAGTGTACATGTCATAAGGTTCTTACCGATTGAACTTTGCTATTTGTGCACTTATTTTTGGCACGTTGTTTGACACTTGTATTGTTGTCAAGGGTTAATTGGAAGGAAAAACTATTTGAAATTTAAACTGTACAACAGGGTAATGACACGTGGTAAAGTGTAAACTAAAGTGTTCACCATAGTGTACGCGTAGTAAGGTTCTTACTGATTGAACTTTACTATTTATACACTGATTTTTACCACATTATTTGACATTTACATTGTTTTCAAGTGTCAACTGGATGGGAAAGCTATTAGAAATTTAAAATGTCCTACAAGGTACTGTCACGTGACAAAGTGTAAACTAAAGTGTACACCGTAGCGTACATGCAGCAAGGCCCTTACCAATTGAACTTTGCTATTTGTAAACTAATTTTTGACAGGTTGTTTGATAGCTGCATTGTTGTTAATTGTCAATTCGATGAGAAAACTGTTTGAAATTTAAACTGTCCAACGGGGTAATGTTAGGTAGCAAAGTATAAACTAAAGTGTACACCATAGTGTACATGTCGCAAGGTCCTTATCAATTGAACTTTGCTATTTGTAAACTGATTTTTGACATGTTTTTTAGCACTTGCATTATTGCTAAGTGTCAATTGGATGGGAAAACTGTTTGAAATTTAAACTGTGCAACAGGGTATTGACACGTGACAAAGTGTAAACTAAAGTGTACACCATTGTGTACATGTTGCAAGGTTCTTACCGATTGGACTTTGCTTTTTGTAGACTGATTTTTGACACATTGTTTGACACTTGCCTTATTGTCAACTGTCAATTGGATGTGTACACCATAGTGTACACGTAGCAAGGTCCTTACCAATTGAACTTTGTTATTTGTAAACTAATTTTTGACACATTGTTTAACACTTGCATTATTGTTAAGTGTCAATTGGATGGTAAAACTGTTTGAAATTTAAATTTTCCAATAGGGTAAAGTCACATGGCAAAGTGTAAACTAAAGTGTATACCATAGTGTACATGTAGCAAGGTCCTTATTGATTATACTTTACTATTTCTACATTGATTTTCTACACATTTTGACACTTATATTATTGTCAAGCATCAACTGGATGAGAAAATGATTTGAAATTTAAGCTGTCCAATAGGGTAATGTCCCGTGGCAAAGTGTAAACTAAAGTGTACACCATAGTGTACATGTGGCAAGGTCCTTACCGATTGAACTTTGCTATTTGTACACTGATTTTCGACAGGTTGTTTGACACTTGCATTGTTGTCAAGTGTCAATTGGATGGAAAACTATTTGAAATTTAAACTGTCCAACAAGGTAATGAAATGTGGCAAAGTGTAAACTAAAGTGTACACGATAGTGTACATGTCGCAAGGTTCTTACCAATCGAACTTTGCTATTTGTACACTTATTTTTGATATGTTGTTCGACACTTGCATTCTTGTTAAGGGTCAATTGGATGGAAAACTATTTAAAAATTAAATCATCCAATAGGGTATTGACATGTGGTAAAGTGTAAATTAAAGTGTACACTATAGTGTACATGTCACAAGGTTCTTACCGATTGAACTTTGCTATTTGTACATTGATTTTTGACGCATTGTTCGACACTTGCATTGTTGTCAAGTGTCAATTGGATGAAAAATTGTTCGAAATTTAAACTGTCCAACAGGGTAATATCACGTGGCAAAGTGTAAACTAACGTGTACACCATAGTGTACAAGTAGCAATGTTCTTGTCGATTGAACTTTGCTACTTGTTCACTAATTTTTGACATGTTATTTGACACATGCATTGTTGTCTAGTGTCAATTGGATGGAAAAACTGTTTGAAATTTAAACTGTCCAACTGAGTAATGTCACGTGGTAAAGTGTAAATTAAAGTGTGCATGTAGCAAGGTTCATACCGATTGAACTTTGCTATTTGTACAATGATTTTTGACATGCTGTTTGACACTTGCATTTTTGTTAAGTGTCAATTGGATGGGAAAACTCTTTGAAATTTATACTGTCCAATAGGATGATGTCATGTGGCAAAGTGTAAACTAAAGAGTGTACACCAAAGTGTACATGTAGTAAGGTTCTTACCATTTGAACTTTGCTATTTGTACACTGATTTTTGACACATTGTTTAACACTTGCATTGTTGTCAAGTGTTAATTGGATGGGAAAACTGCTTGAAATTTAATCTGTCCGATAGGGTTGTGTTACGTGGCAAAGTGCAATCTAAAGTATGTACACCATAGTGTACATGTCGCAAGGTTCTTACCAATTGAAGTTTGCTATTTGTACACTGATTTTTGACATGTTGTTTGACACTTGCATTGTTGTCAAGCGTCAATTGGACTGAAAAACTGTTTTAAATTTAAACTGTCTAATAGGGCAATGCCACGTGGTAAAGTGTAAATTAAAATATTTACCATAGTGTACGTGTAGCAAGGTTCTTACCGATTGAACTTTGCTATTTGTACACTAATTTTTGACACGTTGGTTGACACTTACATTGTTGTCAAGTGTCAACTGATGGGAAAGTTGTTAGAAATTTAAAATTTCCTACACGGTAATGTCACGTGGCAAAATTTAAACTAAAGTGTACATCGTAGTGTACATATAGCAAGGTCCATACCGATTGAACTTTTCTATTTGTAAACTGATTTTTGACACGCTGCTTGATAGCTGCATTGTTGTAAAGTGTCAATTCGATGAGAAAACTGTTTGAAATTTAAGCTGTCCAACGAGGTAATGTCAGGAGGCAAAGGGTAAACTAAAGTGTACACCATAGTGTACAAGTAGCAAGGTCCTTACCAGTTGAACTTTGCTATTTGTAAACTGATTTTTGACTCATTGTTTAACACTTGCATTATTGTTAAGTGTCAATTGGATGGGAAAACTATTCAAAATTTAAACTATTGTACGAGGTAATGTCACGTGGCAAAGTGTAAACTAAAGTGCACACCATAGTGTACGTGTGGCAAGGTCATTAAGGATTGAACTTTGCTATTTGTACACAAATTTTCGACACGTTGTTTGACACTTACATTGTTGTCAAGTGTTAATTGGATGGAAAAATTGTTAGAAATTTAAATTGTGCAATAGGGTATTGACACGTGGCAAAGTGTAAACTAAAGTGGACACCATTGTGTACATGTCGCAAGGTTCTTACCGATTGAACTTTGCTATTTGTACACTGATTTTTGACATGTTATTTGACACTTGCATTTTTGCCAAGTGTCAATTGGGTGAAAAGACTGTTTGAAATTTAAACTGTGCAACATGGTAAAGTCACGTGGCAAAGAGTAAACTAAAGTGTACGCCATACTGTACATGTGGCAAGGTCCTTACCATTTGAACTTTACTATTTGTACACTAAATTTTGACACGTTATTTGAAACTTACATTGTTGTCAAGTGTCAATACAATGAGGAACCTGTTTGAAATTTGAACAATCCAACAGGGTAATCTCACGTGGCAAAGTGTAAACAAAAATGTACACAATAGTGTACATGTAGCAACGTCCTTACCAATTGAACTTTGCTATTTGTAAACCTATTTTTGAAACGTTGTTTCATACTTGCATTATTGTCAAGTGTCAATTGGATGCGAAAAATATTTGAAATTGAAACTGTCCAACAGGGTAATGTCATGTGGCAAAGTGTAAACTAAAGCGTACACCATAGTGTCTGTATAGCAAGGTTCTTACCGATTGAACTTTGTTATTTCTACACTGATTTTTGACACGTTGTTTGACACTTACATTGTTGTCAAGTGTCAATTGGATAGGAAAACTATTTGAAATTTAAACCGTCCAACAAGGTAATGTGACGTGGTAAAGTGTGAACTAAAGTGTACATGTAGAAAGGTTCATATCGACTGAACTTTGCTATTTGTAAACTGATTTTTGACACGTTGTTCGATACGTGGATTGTTGTCAAGTGTCAATTGGATGGGAAAACTGTTTGAAATTTAAACTATCCAACGGGGTAATGTCACTTGGCAAAGTGTAAACTAAAGACTACAACATAGTTTACATGTTGCATGGTCCTTATCCATTTAACTTTGCTATTTGTGCACTGATTTTTGATAGTTGCATTGTTGTCAAGTGTCAAATGGATGGGGAAACTGTTTGACATTTAAATTGTCCGACAGGGTAATGCCACTTGGCAAAGTGTGAACTGAAGTGTACACCATACTTTTCAAGTAGCAAGATCGTTATCGATTGAAATTTTCTAGTTGTACACTGATTTTTGACACGATGTTGGACACTCGCATTATTGTCAAGTGTCAATGGGATGGGAAAATTGTTTGAAATTTAAACTATCCAACAGGGTAGCGTCACGTGGTAAAGTGTACATATCGAATGGTTCTTACTACTGATTGAACTTTGCTATTTGTACACTGATTTTTGATGCATTGTTTGATGCTTGAATTGTTGTCAAGTGTCAATTGGATGAGAAAACTGTTTAAAATTTAAACTATCCAATGGGGAAATGACGTGTGGCAAAGTGTAAACTAAAGTGTACACCATAGTGTACATGTCGCAAGGTTCTTACCGATTGAACTCTGCTATTTGCACACTGATTTTTGACGCATTGTCTGATACTTTAATTGTTGTCAAGTGTCGATTGGATGAAAAATTGTTCGAAATTTAAACTGTCCAACTGGGTAATGTCACGTGGTAAAGTATAAACTAACGCGTACACCATAGTGTACAAGTAACAAGGTTCTTACCGATTGAACTTTACTATTTGTACAATGATTTTTGACACGTTGTTTGACACTTACATTGTCTTTAAGTGCCGATTGGATGGGAAAACTATTTGAAATTTAAACTATCCAACATGGTAATATCACGTGGTAAAGTGTAAACTATTCGCGAAATATTTCTTTCGATTTAAATTACCGCAAATGTACGGGTCGTGACAAGTAATAAAGTGGACTTTAGAAGTCCGAGTATCGTCCCACAGAGAAAGAGTAGTTCAATTTTATTTATTTTAGCCTTAACCGAAACTAATTGATTTAAGATGAATTTTAGAATTAAAAGCCCTAATTTTGGGGGAAACCCCCAAATTGAAAAACCCTAATTTCAAATCAAACCCTAATTACTTGAATTCACTTAACGAGTGACTCAATTACGAAATGTTATGAAAATAAATGAAATGTATTGTCAATTTATGAAAATATATGTAAAACGAATGCACTAGGATCACGAATCCCCAAATAATTACTAATTAAACCCTAATTTCATAATTTTGATAATCCAATAAGAATTTGACAAATCAATGCTCCTAAATCTATTCAATATTCTCTCTCGAGATGTATTGAACCTATTCTCATAAATCACCAGCCTATATCTCTATGACGGATACAATTATACAAGAACGCATGTAATCTTTTTGTGAGCAATTAAAGATTTACATAGGGCATATGGGTATATTTCTATCTCCTATCGGACCCTATGATGAATTATATATGTCGAGTTTAATTCAATTTTCTCAAATTCAGAATTAAACCACCAAGTTCACACAAATTAAGTGCACATTAATTGTGGAAATAAATAAATCAATATAATTCATTCAAATGATTCCATCGAACTATGAATTCAAAATCATGAAATAACAAGTTTAATAATAATTACATGGTTCATCGATCACCTAGTTGCAGAAATCTAGTCTATCATGATAAAAATAACGAAATCTAACAAGTTTTGAATAAAATACATCACCGGGTTATCAAAACTTGAAGAAATCTTGTAAATCTTCGCATCAATCCTTGTTCTTACCTTCAAATCCTCTCCAAGATGAATGTTTTTGCCTCCCAATTCGTTCGTACGGCTTCTGGATGTTTATTTGCTATTTAAACCCGTCGAAATTAGGTTACCAAAGGAGTTGCAATCATATATGGAAACTGCAAAAATCGGGAACAAATTATACCTATGCGACCGTATAGGTATATAAAAAATGGAATTTTTAATCCCTGGAGGGTCACTCATGACCGCATAGGTTTTCTACTATGCAACAGCATAGTAGAGCGAACTTCTAATTTGAGTCATTTTGATCCTCAAGTTTCATTCCTTCACTCCTTGACCTCCTCTCTTGTTTCTAGTTGCTCCAATGTTCCATTATAACTTCCAATTGGTGCTTAGCTTGATCAATTGCTTGATGTGTTCATCGGGTCAACTTTCAGATAATTGCAATTTGGTCCCTGAATTTTCATTTTGCTCCAATTTGGTCATTTTTCGGCTCTTTTATCCTGAATTTCACTATTTCCATAGAATTACCTACATTGCATGAATTTGACAAAGTTAAGTAACAATTCAATCATTTTACTTGTATTTAAGTCATGTTTGTGATGTAAATAAGTGTGCAAAAACACACTTATCAAACCCCCCAAACTTGAACTATTGTTTGTCCTCAAACAAGACAGTGATATAATTCTGAACAAACATGGCTTAATACCTTGCCTTGGCTCAGGATTGGACTAAGTAATTGATTTTATGAAAATTTATCAGTGCAAAATGACATCAACCTTTACCTGTTAAGTGCATACTTGACGTGTGTGTGAGGATTCATGCTAACATATCAAGTTCATGATGAGTTTGAGTCCCGACTCCAAGTGGTCAAATATCTCCTTACTCGCTCGAGAGATATACAACCACCCAAACTTATTCTTTTCACTCACTTATCCCGGGGTCATGTTTAAAAATTATGAGTTTACCTAGCTATAGTTCTCACCTCTCGTAGTTTGGATTAACTTCACTATCACAAGTTCACATGTCAACAAGTGAAGGCTCTCCTAGTTTTGATTGCTTCGACACTTAAGATTAAACTAGGTTACTTGCCTCGCCTCAAAGGTATAGTTTCTTCCACCAATTGTCCAAGGGCTTTTCTTCTTATTATTGTCTCTTTTTGTTTTTCTCACTTTTCTCTGGTTTTCTGATTTTTTTTTCATTTATCATCTTCTCATTTGCTTTCTATATAACCCATGTAACGAGCTTTAGGCCGGTGACTCCCAAACCAGTTGGTTTTAGGGCACTAGATTTTAAACCCTTGCAGGCTTATTCACCCAAGTTATAACGGCTCGATCATATGACTTTTTATTAACTTCTTTACCTCTTGCTTTCTATATGACCCATGTATCGAGGTTTAGGCTGGTGACTCCCAGATCAGTTGACCTTAGGGCACCAGAATTTGAAATATCCTTACAAGCTTACTTGCTCGAGTCATAAAGGTTGGAAAAGAAGTGTCTTATTCTCAGAAATTAAGTTTATGCCCTTATTTTTCTAGACATCTGGTATCCAAAACCAACCCTCAATTTAAGATTTTCACCTACTCTTCATCCCACTGGTCTAGGCAATCCACACAATAATTCATGCACGGAGCCTCACTTATCTCAATGTCTCCTATAATAGCTCAACTATCACCAAACTGTCTTAAGGTAGTTTACGGGTTAATTCAATAGATGGTTACAATTATTTTCCTACTTTATGCTCAAAACCCCAATCACTTACCTAACATGTAAGATCTCTCTCATCAGTGCTGACTGCTGTGTCATTTCATCATGGATTTCCTCAACACGTGTCTCCAAAATGCCCAAACGTTCCCAAGTTTCATTTACCCTCATCTGGATGCCATCCACCCTGCCCACATACACACTGGGTCGACCGTTCATAGTGTCCATCTCCCTCCTAGCTGCCTGGGCATCCTGGCGAGCAGCACGTGACATATCAGTGGAAATGAGGATGTCACGGTGGGCTGTATGCATCTCAGTCGTCAAAGTCCCCATAGCCTGCTGGAGACTTTGTACGTCTCGGCTGGTCCCCGTGGTGGTGGTGAAAATCTGGTGCCACAGCTGTGCATCTAACTCAACCTGTGGTGGTGGAGCTTGAGGCATCTCTTGCTCTACGTGCTCGTGACCTTGCTCTTCCTACTGTCTGCACCTTTCAATTTCTTGCTTCTCCTGGTGCTTTATCCTGGTTCTGTCTTGAGCCTCCAAGGTACTGGGCTTTATGATGGGGCTGGGTTTGGCAGCCACTTCCCGGATACAATGTTTATACTAGCAACTATGCATATTCTGGAGATGAGGCTTGGAAAGATCATTAAGCTGTGCCTGTCTCCCAAGGTACCAACATGATGGATCTGATTATAGCAAAGAGTGGCAAGATCAACCTTATTACCTCGCACCAAGTGATAAAGGAATCCAACTGTGGGATCTGTGAATGTGGTCCTGTGAGAGGTCGACTCAATGTTGTGGCACATAAACAACCACAGGATGGCTATAGATGGTGTCAGCTCAATCTGGTGCCACTCGGTGGTGGGGAGTGGCCATGCATTTTGTTGCCCCAATAAGATCTCCGCCATTTCATGCCAATTGAAGTCACCTGGTATAGGGGTTATGTTTTCCCACGTGAGCTAGTAGTAGTCTTGAATAACCTTGGGTGAGAATGTGATCCATTTTCCCCTGACCCAAGTCTGATGCAGGTGGTCGGACCCTGGTGTGTCAATTTCTGTATTGAAGTTGGCGTAAAATTTCCCTACCAACAATTCATAAATCCGATGTGGCCGCTCCCCTATTTTATCCCATCCACAGTTATGCACTAAAGTGGCCAGAGTCTTCCAATTTAATAGCCCGATCTGGTGTCACTATCCATCGACTCACTATGTTTTCATATCGGGCTGCTGCCTCGAAAGTCAAGAATCTTTGTATCCCTCCTTCAAGCATTCGAGTGCGTACTGTGCCGGATGATGAGCCAACCTTCTCTTTTCCTTTTGAAGTTCATTTTGGTGGCATCCTGCAAAGTGGGAAAATAGCTAGCATTAAACGTCTTGTTGTACAGCGAGAAATCGCATGAAATGAAAAGCACGTAATTCACAAATCCCCCAAACTTGTTTCAATATGCATGTATACTACCACGGTGTGTAATGAACAATGTATGATGATTAGAGTAGTATAAATGTATAGTCCATATGAAAACATAAGAAAATTTGGGTGAATATGCTCACAGTGAAACGGTTGGAGTCTTGATTGAGTGTACACCTTCGGCCTCGGGCACCATCGAGAATTATCAAGATTGTCCCAGACAACCTCTGGGCATATGAAAGTATGCAATGAGGTCTAGCACATACCCAAATTTCAGCTCAATCGGAGTTTGTTTGGTGCATCAAATGGTAGTGTAAAATAAGGGACGGAGGGTACTGTGGGCATGCAATGACTTAGTTATTTTGTGTGCATGTGTGTGTTGATGTAGTCTAAGTCACATTGGTTGGGAATACATCACAACGAGTTATTCCATTCATCTAATAGTCATATGCCATGCTAGATGTTCATAATTGTATTAGATTACCAAAATGGGCATTTTATCGAACATGTTGTGGGCATTATGAAATCTTCATACATTAGCCAAAAAATTACTATGTCACATGGTTCCCCATTCAAAAACTAATCACCAATCTCATATACATTCAGCAATCAAATAAATTTAATGCAACATGTACCAAAATACCCAAAAATTATCAATGTGGCAATTTATCAAACACATTACAAGCATAGAGTGAAAATGATGCCAATTGAAAGAATTTTGCTTAAGAATCATTCCAAATTTTTACACAACACAAGCACAACCAATCCATATGCACATGAACTAGTCTAATCTCCCTCAAATCACCAAAATTACATTCACAATCAATAGAACCGAAAACGGAATTGAGGGGGGGGGGGGGGAGAACACATACCTTGTGTTTGTAGGGTTGAATCGATGGAGATAATGGATTTCCTTTCAATTATATTACAATGCAATGAATAAATTCGTGTGTGATGTTAGCCTAAAATGTGAAAATTGTGGATGTGGTTAGGAGAGCTATTTGGGAAGAGAGTGAGAGGTTGAAAGAGAAGTGAATCGATCATGGCTTTAACCATGATCGATCCACTTCTATGCGGCCGCATAGTTATAAGCTATGCGGTCGCATAGGTATTTTTTTTTATTTTTACCTTCGGTAGGTATCTATGTGACCGCATAGACACCATTTCTATGCGATCGCATAGACAAATTTTTTTTTCAAAAGAAATAAAATAAAATAAAGCAAAGGCTCTTTCCCCAAAAAAAAATCGATTTTTTTGTCCAAATTTTTTTTTTTGATAAAGGACCCGTCTCTCAACGCCCCCAATTTTTCAGAGGCATACTTTTAAAACATTGACATGTGACATAATTTGCCTCGAAATGCATGAATTCCACACTCAACTACCCAAACAACTCAAATCAACCCGAACTTGTGTGTGATACTTAAGGACTCATGTGAACAGTGCTTGGACTCTTTTAACATGCCTAAATGATCGATGACCACATAACAAAATACTAAATGAATTTGAAAATAAACTTCCTAATCTGATGCAGAAAACATAATAAAGTAAATAAATAGATAAAAAGGATATAGTGGGTTGCCTCCCACCCAGCGCTAAGTTATAGTCGATAGCTTGAATTTTCTGCGGCTGCTTCATTCTGGCGTCTCGAGTTGAACGGTTGACTTTTGGTTAGAGAAGTCACCACCCCAGTAGTGTTTCAACCTTTGCCCATTAACAGTGAAGGCACCCTTATTCTCATGGCTCACTTGTATAGCCCCATATGGTAGGACTTTTATAACTGTGTAGGGACCCGACCACCGTGATCGTAGTTTTCCTGGGAATAGCTTGAGTCTCGAGTTATACAGTAGTACTTGCTACCCCACTTCGAATACTCACCTCTGAATATGCATATCATGCCACTTCTTGGTTCGCTCCTTGTAAAGTTTTGCATTTTCATAAGCCTCCATTCTAAATTCATCCAACTCATTCAGTTGCAGTAGACGCTTTTCACCGGCGGCATTCAAGTCCATATTTAACTGTTTCATAGCCCAATATGCTCGGTGCTCCATTTCTAATGGTAGATGACATGCTTTCCCAAAGACTAGGCAGTATGGAGACATGCCGATTGGGGTTTTGAATGTTGTTCTGTAAGCCCATAATGTATCGTCTAGCTTTTTAGACCAATCCTTTCTAGATGAATTCACAGTGACTTTTAGTATTCTCTTCAACTATCGATTAGATACCTCAACTTGCCCGCTGGTTTGTGGATGATATGGAGTAGCAATGCGGTGTTTAACACCATATTTATTCAGCAGCTGCTCAAACTGGCGATTATAGAAATGCTTGCCCCCATCACTGATTATAGCCCGCGGTGTACCATATCGGGTGAAAATATATTTCTTCAAGAATCCAATTACTATCTTTGAGTCATTTGTTGGCAATGCAACTGCTTCCACCCATTTTGAGACGTAATCCACTGCCACCAAGATATACTGGTTTGAGAACGAAGGGGGTAAAGGTCCTATGAAGTCAATTCCCCAAACATCAAATATCTCCACTTCCAAAATATTGTTCAGTGGCATTTCATTTCTCCTCGAGATATTCCCAGTGCATTGACATCTGTCACACCTCTTAACAAACTCAAATGTGTCTTTAAACAGTGTAGGCCAGTAGAAACCTGATTGTATAATCTTTGCAGCTGTTTTTGAAGCTCCAAAGTGTCCTGCATATGCGGATGAGTGACAGTGCTCGAGAATCTCATGTACTTCTTCTTCAGGTACGCACCTCCTCACTATTTGATCAGCTCCTCGTCTATAGAGAATTGGATCCTCCCAGAAATAGTATTTTAACTCTGCGAAGAATTTTTTTCTTTGGTGACTGGAGCAGTCAGGTGGTGGAATGGAACTGGCCAAGTAATTGACAATATCTGCGTACCAAGGTGCTTCATCCACTCTTAACATCTATTCATTCGGGAAGATCTCATTTATATCCACTAAATCTTCCATCTCCCCAGGTTCTAGTCTGGATAGGTGATCTGCTACTACGTTCTCGGTGCCCTTCTTATCGCGTATCTCAATGTCAAATTCTTGCAACAGCACCAACGAATTAATCTCGGTTTTGCATCCTTCTTTGTGAGCAGATACTTCAATGTAGCATGATCAGTATAGACGATGATTTTAGACCCGACGAGGTATGACCTGAATTTGTCAAATGCAAATACCACAGCCAATAGCTCCTTTTCAGTGGTTGTATAATTTATTTGTGCATCATTTAGAGTTTTGCTTGCATAGTAGATCACATGAAAAATCTTGTTCCTTCGCTGTCCCAATACTGCACCTACAGCGTGATTACTTGCATCACACATCAATTCAAAAGGTAATTCCCAATCTGGCGCTACAATCACTGGTGCTGTCGTAAGCTTTTCCTTTAAAGTGTTGAAGGCTGTGAGACAATCCTCATTGAACTCAAAGGTTGCATCTTTCATTAGTAAATTGCGCAAAGGTTTAGTGATCTTCGAGAGATCTTTTATAAACCTCCGGTAGAACCCAGTGTGCCCCAAAAAACTGCGAACTCCTTTAATTGATGTAGGTGGTGGTAATTTCTCAATCACTTGAATTTTTGCCTTATCTACCTCAATTCCTTTTGCCGATATCCTATGCCCAAGTACAATGCCTTCCTGCACCATAAAGTAGCATTTTTCCCAATTTAAAACCAGGTTAGTTTCCTTACATCTCTGTAAGACCAAATTCAAGTGGTTTAGACATTCATCAAATGAAGATCCAAATACTGAGAAGTCGTCCATGAAAACCTCGATAAACCTTTCAATCATATCAGAGAATATTGCCATCATGCACCTCTAAAATGTGGCTAGAGCGTTGCAAAGACCAAAAGGCATCCTACAATAAGTGAAAGTACCGTAGGGGCAAGTGAAAGTGGTCTTCTCCTGATCCTCTGGTGCGACAGGTATCTGACTATAGCCCAAGTATCCATCAAGGAAATAGTAGTGTGAATGTCCAGCCAACCTCTCCAACATCTGATCAATGAATGGGAGTGGGAAGTGATCCTTTCGTGTAGCTGCATTGAGTTTATGATAGTCAATGTAAACTCTCCAAACCGTAACTGTTCTGGTGGGAATTAGTTCATTCTTCTCACTTTTCACCACTGTGATTCTCCCTTTTTTCGGTACCACTTGAACAGGGCTGATCCATGCACTATCTGAAATTGGGTAGATAATTCCTGCATCCAATAACTTCAGTATCTCTGCCCTGACCACTTCCTTCATGTTTGGGTTCAATCTTCTCTGACTTTCTATGCTAGGCTTGCAATTTTCCTCCATTAAAATTTTATGCATACACAGGGAAGGACTGATTCCTTTAATGTCAGCTATTGTCCAACCAATCGCCGTCTTGTTCTCTCTAAGTACCCTGAGTAGTTTTTCCTCCTCCATCTCATTGACTGTGTTCGAAATGATTACTGGAAGTGTATCTGATTCTCCTAAGTAAGCATATCTGAGATGTGGCGGTAGTTGTTTGAGTTCTAAAACTGGCAGCTGCTGAACTGAAGGTAGTGGCTTTGTGTTTCCCATCCCCAGTTCCTCGAAGTGCCTCTTTCGTGTGTATGGCGGGTTGTTCTCCAAAAATCTTACACATGTTTCAACTTCAAAAGACTCTGACTGGATTGATTGGGATTGTGCAATACATGCCTCATAGGCATCAGATGGACCGTGTAGTAAAAATGTCTCTTACCTTATCAATAATGTCAACTTGATAACAGCTGTCAGATTCTACTGGTAATTTCATTGCCTTGAATACATTGAATGATATCTGCTCCTCTCCCAATCTTAAAATCAACTGACCTCTTTGAACATCAATTAATGCTCTCCCTGTTGCCAGAAATGGTCTGGCAAGTATCAATGGAATGTCCTTGTCCTCTTCCATGTCCAGGATAAGAAAGTCCGTTGGGAATATGAACTTCTCAACCTTGATAAGCACATCTTCAATTATTCCTCTGGGATGTGTCAGTGACCTATCAGCCAGCTGAAGTGTCACAGTGGTTGCTTTAGCTTCTCCCAATCCTAGTTTCCTAAAATCAGACAAAGGCATTAAATTAATACTTACACCGAGGTCACATAATGCTCTATCAAAATATACTTCACCGATTGTGGAAGGAACGGTAAAACTCCCTGGATCTTTTAGTTTTGGTGGAAGCTTATTCTGAATTCTGGCACTACATTCCTCAGTAAGCATGACTGTCTCATGATCTTCCAGCTTGCATTTATTTGATATGATATCCTTCAGAAATTTAGCGTAGCTAGGCATCTGGAACAGTGCATCAGCTAGTGGGATGTTGATATGGAGCTTTTTGAAGATTTCTAGAAATTTTTTGTATTGTTGCTCTACTTTTTGCTTCTTCAAACGCTGTGGGAAGGGAATTGGAGGTTCGTAGGGGTTGACTATGACTTTGGCCTTATCTTGTGATTCTTTTGAATTTTCCTTTGAACTTGATTCCTTTACAACAGTCTCTTCTTCAGCGGAAGAAGATGTTTCTCCAATCACCCCCGGTCTCTTGACATGGATTTCAGATAATTGCACTCCACTTCGAGTTGTAATGGCCTTGGCTTGCTCTTTAGGATTGATTTCTGTATTACTTGGTAAGTTACCTGGTGTTCTGCCAGTCAATGCGATGGCTAGCTGCCCCATCTGAGTTTCCAAATTTTTGATGGCTACATTTTGATTTTGAAGTGTAGCTTCGGCCCTTTCCATGAATTTTCCTATCATATCTTCCAATTGAGGCCTCTTCTCCTATTGTTGAAATTGCCCTTGTGGCTTATTCTAATTCTGGTTGCTCCAAGAGAAGTTGGAATGTTTCTTCCAGCAGGGATTGAAAGTCTCGCCATATTGATTATGCTGCTGACGTTGTCCCCACTGTGCGTAATCTGCTTGCTCAATTCCTTGAATGAGTATAGGGCAATCTGATGTTTTATGCTCGGCTCCACATTCCTCACAATTGCTCTTCTTAGCTTGTGATGCTTGTGATATGCTTTCCACCTTGTGATACAAAGAATCAATTTTTGCAGAGATTGCTGAATAAGCGTCCACCTCGTAGACACCTGGAGTTTTCTTTGGAGTCGCTCTCTCAGAAGACCACATGGCTGATGTGGTAGCCATTCGCTCAAATAATTCCAATGCCCCATCAACTGTTCTTGTAGATATTGAGCCATCTGATGTCAAATCTACCGTGCTCTTATGGTATGGAAGTAATCCTGTGTAGAAGAATCGAATCTGGGTCTTTTTATCGAACCCATGCTGAGGGCATTTTCGGAGCATGTTTTTAAATCTGTTCTAGGCTTCATCAAATGATTCAGTCTCTCCTTGATTGAATACTAATATATGATGTCTCAGCTTTGCTATCTTGGCTGGGGAGAAGAACTTTGTGCAGAACTTGTGTCCCAGCTCATTCCATGTAGTGATACTTGCAACCGGGAGTGAATCCAACCATTCAAGTACTCTGTCTCGTAATATATGTGGGAAAAGCATCAACCTAATAGCGTCATCCGAAATCCCTTGGTACCTGAAATGTTGACACATATCCAGAAATCGAGATACGTGTGTGTGTGGGTTTTCCTCAGCCTTGCCATAGAATTGGTGTCTATTTTGAAACAGCTGTATCACATTGGTCTTCAACTGAAAATTAGGTCACCCAAACGGTGGATACACTATGCTGGACTGGCTTTGACTCACTTGAGGAGTCAAGAAATCCCCCAGAATCTCATTCCCTTCGTCCATTGCCTCTCCTTCGTTAGCATGAATCATGGGATTGTTTAATTTGTTGGCCATTTATACTTGTGCTTTGTGGTGATTTCTTTGTCGTCGGTGAAAGGTGCGCTCAATTTCAGGATCAGCTGGAATCAATTCTCCTCCAGGCAATCGTGACATGCAAATCTGAGAATTAAAACCAGTACGAGCACTGAGATTCAAACAATTTAATTAACTAAAACACAAATAGAGGATAATAACCTAAAATGAAAATAAAAATAAAAACAAAATTATGCTAGTGAAATAAAAAAAATTGAGTTCGAATTAGTGCCTCAAGAAATAAAATTAAACTAAACTCAATCCCCAGCAACGGCGCCAAAAACTTGTTCGCGAAATATTTCTTTCGATTTAAATTACCGCAAGTGTACGGGTCGTGACAAGTAATAAAGTGGACTTTAGAAGTCCGAGTATCGTCCCACAGAGAAAGAGTAGTTCAATTTTATTTATTTTAGCCTTAACCGAAACTAATTGATTTAAGATGAATTTTAGAATTAAAAGCCCTAATTTTGGGGGGAAATCCCCAAATTGAAAAACCCTAATTTCAAATCAAACCCTAATTACTTAAATTCACTTAACGAATGACTCAATTACGAAATTTTATGTAAATAAATGAAATGTATTGTCAATTTATGAAAATCTATGTAAAACGAATGCACTAGGATCACGAATCCCCAAATAATTACTAATTAAACCCTAATTTCACAAGTTTGATAATCCAATAAGAATTTGACAAATCAATGCTCCTAAATCTATTCAATACTCTCTCTCGAGATGTATTGAACCTATTCTCATAAATCACCAGCCTATATCTCTATGACGGATACAATTATACAAGAACGCATGTAATCTTTTTGTGAGCAATTAAAGATTTACATAGGGCATAGGGGTATATTTCTATCTCCTATCGGACCCTATGATGAATTATATATGTCGAGTTTAATCCAATTTTCTCAAATTCAGAATTAAACCACCAAGTTCACACAAATTAAGTGCACATTAATTGTGGAAATAAATAAATCAATATAATTCATTCAAATATCCCATCGAACTATGAATTCAAAATCATGAAATAACAAGTTTAATAATAATTACATGGTTCATCGATCACCTAGTTGCAGAAATCTAGTCTATCATGATAAAAATAACGAAATCTAACAAGTTTTGAATAAAATACATCACCGGGTTATCAAAACTTGAAGAAATCTTGTAAATCTTCGCATCAATTCTTGTTCTTGCCTTCAAATCCTCTCCAAGATGAATTTTTTGCCTCCCAATTCGTTCGTGCGGCTTCTGGATGTTTATTTTCTATTTAAACCCGTCGAAATTAGGTTACCAAAGGAGTCACAATCATATAAGGAAATTGCAAAAATCGAGGACAGATTATACCTATGCAACCGTATAGGTATATAAAAAATGGCATTTTTAATCCCTGAAGGGTCACTCGCGACCGCATAGGTTTTCTACTATGCGACCGCATAGTAGAGCAAACTTCTAATTTGAGTTATTTTGATCCTCAAGTTTCATTCCTTCACTCCTTGACCTCCTCTCTTGTTTCTAGTTACTCCAATGTTCCATTATAACTTCCAATTGGTGCTTAGCTTGATCAATTGCTTGATTTGTTCATTGGGTCAACTTTCAGATAATTGCAATTTGGTCCCTGAATTTTCATTTTGCTCCAATTGGTCCCTTTTTGGCTCTTTTCTCCTGAATTCCACTATTTCCATAGAATTACCTACATTGCATGAATTTGACAAAGTTAAGTAACAATTCAATCATTTTACTTGTATTTAAGTCATGTTTGTGATGTAAATAAGTGTGCAAAAACACACTTATCATACACCGTAGTGTACATGTAGCAAGGTTCTTACCGATTGAACTTTGCTACTTGTACACAAATTTTTGACACTTGCATTGTTGTTAAGTGCCAATTTGATGGGAAAAATATTTGAAATTTAAACTGTCCAATAGGGTAATGTCACGTGGTAAAGTGTAAACTAAAGTATACATGTAGCAAGGTTCATACCGGTTCAACTTTATTATTTGTGCACTGATTTTTGACATGTTGTTTGACACTTGCATTATTGTCAAGTGTCAATTGGATGGGACAACCCTTTGAAATTTGTACTGTCCAACAGGGTAATGTCACGTGGCAATGTGTAAACTAATGTGTGTACACCATAGTGTACATGTAGCAAGGTTCTTGCCGATTGAACTTTGTTATTTGTATACTGATTTTTGACATGTTGTTTAACACTTGCATTGTTGTCAAGTGTCAATTGGATAGAAAATCTATTTGAAATTTAAACTGTCCAGCAGGGTAGTGTTACATGGAAAAGTGCAATCTAAAGTGTGTACACCATAGTGTACATGTCGGAAGGTTCTTACCAATTGAACTCTCCTATTTGTACACCAATTTTTGACATGTGGTTTGACACTTGCATCGTTGTCAAGTGTCAGCTGGATAGAAAATTGTTTTAAATTTAAACTATCCAATAGCGTAATGTCACGTGGTAAAGTGTAAACTAAAGTATACACCATAGTGTATATGTAGCAAGGTTCTTACCGATTGAACTTTCCTAAATGTACACTAATTTTTGACACGTTGTTTGACACTTGCATTGTTGTCAAGTGTCAACTGGATGGGAAAGTTGTTTGAAATTTAAAATGTCCTACAGGGTAATGCCACATGGCAAAGTGCAAACTAAAGTGTACACCGTAATGTACAAGTAGCAAGGTCCTTAACGAATGACCTTTACTATTTGTACACCGATTTTTAACACATTGTTTGACACTTGAATTGTTGTCAAGTGTCAATTGGATGGGAAAACTATTTCAAACTTAAACTTTCGAATAGGGTAATGTCACGTGGTAAAGTGAAACTAACGTATACATGTAGCAAGGTTCATACCGATTGAACTTTGATATTCGTACACTAATTTTTGACACTTTGTTTGACACTTGCGTTGTTGTCAAGTGTCAATTGGATGGAAAATTGTTTCAAATTTAAACTATCCAACAGGGCAATATCACGTAGAAAAGTGTAAACTAACGTGTAAGCCATAGTGTACATGTAGCTAGGTTCTTACCGATTGAACTTTGCTATTTGTACACAGATTTTTGACACGTTGTTTGACCCTTGGATTGTTGTCAAGTGTCAATTGGATGGGAAAATTCTTTGAAATTTATATTGTCCAACATGGTAACGTCACATGCCAAAGTGTAAACTAAAGTGTGTAGACCATAGTGTACATTCAACAAGGTTCTTGTCTATTGAACTTTACTATTTGTACAATGATTTTTGCAATGCTGTTTGACACTTGCATTGTTGTCAAGTGTCAATTAGATGGAAAAACTAATTTAAATTTAAAATGTCAAATAGGGTAATGTCATGTGGTAAAGTGTAAACTAAAGTGTACACCATAGTGTACGTGTAGGAAGGTTTGTACCGATTGAACTTTGCTATTTGTACACTGATTTTTGACATGTTGTTTGACACTTACATGTTGTCAAGTGCCAACTGGATGGGAAAACTATTTGAAATTTAAAATGTCCTGCAGGGTAATGTCACGTGGAAAAGTGTAAATTAAAGTGCACACAGTAGTGTACATGTAGGAAGGTCCTTAGCGATTGAACTTTGCTATTTGTAAACTAATTCTTGACATGTTGTTTGACAGTTGCATTGTTTCAAGAGTCAATTCGATGAGAAAACTGTTTGAAGTTTAAACTGTCCAACAGGCTAAAGCCACGTGGTAAAGTGTAAACTAAAGTGTACACCATAGTGTACATGGGGTAAGGTCCTTACCGATTGAACTTTGCTATTTGTACACTAATTTTCAACAAGTTGTTTGACATTTGAATTATTGTCAAGTGTCAATTGGATGGAAAAACTATTTGAAATTTAAACTGTCCAATAGAGTGATGCTACGTGACAAAGTGTACTCTAAAGTGTACACAATAGTGTACATGTAGCAAGGTTCTTACCGATTCAACTTTGCTATTTGTACACTAATTCTTAACACGTTGTTCGACTCTTGCATTGTTATCAAGGGTCAATTGGAAGGAAAAACTATTTGAAATTTAAGCTGTTCAACAGGGTAATGACACAAGGCAAAGTGTAAATTAAAGTGTACACCGTAGTGTCCATATCTAAGGTTCTTACCGATTTAACTTTGCTATTTGTAAGCTATTTTTTGACGCATTGTCTGACACATGCGTTGTTGTCAAGTTTCAATTGGAAGAAAAATTGTTCGAAATTTAAACTATCCAACAGGGTAATGTCACGTGGCAAAGTGTAAACTAATGTGTACACCATAGTGTACAAGTAGCAAGGTTCTTACCGATTGAACTTTGCTATTTGTACAATGATTTTTGACACGTTGTTTGATACTTGCATTGTTGTCAAGTGTCAACCGGCTAGGAAAACTATTTGAAATTTAAACTGTCCAACATGGTAATGTCACGTGGTAAAGTGTAAACTAAAGTATACACCATAGTGTACATGTGACAAGATTCTTACCGATTTAACTTTACTATTTGTACACAAATTTTTGACACGTTGTTTGACACTTACATTATTATCAGGCGTCAATTGGATGGGAAAACCATTTGAAATTTAAACTGTCCAGCAGGGTAATGTCACAATGTAAAGGGTAAACTAAAGTGTACATGTAGCAGGGTTCTTACTGGACGAACTTTGCTATTTGTACACTGATTTTTGACACGTTGTTTGATTTTTGCATTATTGTCAAGTGTCAATTGCATGTGAAGGCTCTTTGAAATTTATACTATCCAATAGGGTAATGTCACGCAGCAAAGTGTAAACTAAAGCATGTACACCATAATGTCCATGTAGCATGGTTCTTGCCGATTGAACTTTGCAATTTGTACACTGATTTTTGACACATTGTTTAACACTTGTATTGTTATCAAGTGTTAATTGTATGGGAAAATAATTTGAAATTTAAACTGTCCAACAGGGTAATGTCATGTGGTAAAGTGTAAACTAAAGTGCACATGTAGCAAAGCTCATACTGATTGAACTTTGCTAGTTGTACACTGATTTATGACACGTTGTTTGACACATGCATTATTGTCAAGTGTCAATTGGATCGGAAAACTCTTTGAAATTTATACCGTCCAGTAGGGTAATGTCACGTGGCAAAGTGTAAACTAAAGTGTGTACACCATATTGTACATCTAGCAAGGTTCTTGTAGATTGAATTTAACTATTTGCACACTAATTTTTTACACGTCGTTTGACACTTATATTGTTGTCAAGTGTCAATTGGATGGGAAAATTGTTTGAAATTTAAACTGTCCAATAGGGTAGTGTCATGTGGCAAAGTGCAATCTAAAGTGTATACACCATAGTGTACATGTGGCAAGGTTCTTACCGATTGAACTATGCTATTTGTACATCGATTTTTGACATGTTGTTTGACACTTGCATTGTTGTCAAGTGTCAATTGGATGGAAAAATTGTTTTAAATTTAAATTGTCAAATAGGGTAATGTCACGTGACAATGTGTAAACTAAAGTGTACACTATAGCGTACATGTAGGAAGGTTTTTACCGATTGAACTTTGCTATGTGTACACTGATTTTTGACACGTTGTTTGACACTTGCATTGTTGTGAAGTGTCAATTCGATGAGAAAACTGTTTGAAATTTAAAATGTCTAACAGGCTAATGTAAGGTGGCATAGTTTAAAAAAAGTGTATACCATAGTGTACATGTAGCAAGGTCCTTACCGATTGAACTTTGCTATTTGTAAACTAATTTTTGACACGTTGTTTAACACTTGCATTATTGTTAAGTGTCAATTGGATGGTAAAACTATTTAAAATTTAGACTGTCCAACAGGGTAAAGTCATGCAGAAAAATGTAAACTATAGTGTACACCATAGTCTACATGTAGCAAGGTCCTTACCCATTGAACTTTACTATTTGTACATTGATCTTCTACACGTTGTTTAACACTTTTATTGCTGTCAAGTCTCAATTGGATGGAAAATGGTTTGATATTTAAATTTTCCAATAGGGTAATGTCACGTGGCAAAGTGTAAACTAAAATGTACACCATAGTGTACATATGGCAAAGTCCTTACCCATAGAACTTTGTTATTTGTACACTGATTTTCGACATGTTATTTGACACTTGTATTGTTGTCAAGTGTCAGTTGGATGGAAAAACTATTTGAAACATGAACTGTCCAATAGAGTGATGTCACGTGGCAAAGTGTAAGCTAAAGTGTACATGTAGCAAGATTCTTACCGATTAAACTTTACTATATGTACAGTAATTTTTGACACGTTATTCGACACATGCATTGTCGTCAAGGGTCAATTGGATGAAAAATTGTTTGAAATTAAAACAGTTCAACAGGGTAACGACACGAGGCAAAGTGTAAACTAAAGTGCACACCATAGTGTACATGTCGCAAGGTTTTACCGATTGAACTTTGCTATTTGTACACCATTTTTGACACATTGTCTGACATTTACATTGTTGTAATGTGTCAATTAGAAGAAAAATTGTTCTAAATTTAAATTGTCCAACACGGTAATGTCACATGGCAAAGTGTAAACTAGTCTGTGCACCATAGTGTACAAGTAGCAAGGTTCTTACCGGTTGAACTTCGCTATTTGTATAATGATTTTTGACACGTTGTTTAACACTTGCATTGTTGTCAAGTGTCAATTGGATGGGAAAACTGTTTGAAATTTAAACTGTCCAACATGGTAACGTCACGTGGTAAAGTGTAAACTAAAGTATACACCGTAGTGTACATGTGCCAAGGTTCTTACCGATTGAACTTTGCTACTTGTACAATTATTTTTGACACTTGCGTTGTTATCAAGTGTCAATTGGATTGGAAAACTGTTTGAAATTTAAACTGTCCAACAGGATAATGTCACACGACAAAATGTAAACTAAAGTGTACACCATAGTGTACATGTAGCAAGGTTCTTACCGATTAAACTTTGCTATTTGTACACAGATTTTTGACACGTTGTTTAACACTTGCATTGTTGTCAAGTGTCAATTGGATGGGAAAACTGTCTGAAATTTAAACTGTCCAATAGGGTAATGTCACGTGGCAAAGTGTAAACTAAAGTATACACCGTATTGCACATGTACCAAGGTTCTTGCCAATTGAACTTTGCTACTTGTACACTAATTTTTGACACGTTCTTTGACACTTGCATTGTTGTCTGGTGTCAATTGGATGGGAAAACTATTTGAAATTTAAACTGTCCAACAGGATAATGTCACGAGGCAAAGTGTAAGCTAACATGTACACAATAGTGTACATGTAGCATAGTTCTTACCGATCGAACTTTGCTATTTGTACACTGATTTTTGACACGTTATTTAACACTTCCATTGTTGTCATGTGTCAATTGGATGGGAAAACTGTCTGAAATTTAAACTGTCCGACAGGGTAATGTCACATGACAAAGTGTAAGCTAACGTGTACACCATAGTGTACATGTAGTAAGGTTCTTACCGATTGAACTTTGCTATTTGTACACAAATTTTTGACACATTGTTTCAAACTTGCATTGTTGTAAAGTGTCAATTGAATGGGAAAACTCTTTTAAATTTATATTGTCCAACATGGTAACGTCACATGGCAAAGTATAAATTAAAGTGTGTACACCATAGTGTACATGCAGCAAGGTTCTTGCCGACTGAACTTTGCTATTTGTACATGGATTTTGGACACGTTCCTTAATACTTGCACTGTTGTCAAGTGTCAATTGGATGGAGAAACTATTCTAAATAGGATAATGTCACGTGACAAAGTGTAAACTAAAGTGTACACCATAGTGTACTTGTAGCAATGTTCGTACCGATTAAACTTTTCTATTTGTACACTGATTTTTGACACGTTGTTTGACACTTACATTGTTGTCAAGTGACAATTGGATGGGAAAAATATTTGAAATTTAAAATGTCTTACAGGGTAATGTCCCTCGACAAAGTGTAAACTAAAGTGTACACAGTAGTGTATATGTAGCAAGGTCCTTACCGATTGAACTTTGCTATTTGTAAACTGATTCTTGACACGTTGTTTGATAGTTGCATTGTTGTCAAGTGTAAATTCGATGAGAAAATTGTTTGAAATTTAAACTATCCAATAGGGTAATGTCCAATGGTAAAGTGTAAACTAAAGTGTACAGCATAGCGTACATGTAGCAAGGTCCTTACCGATTGAACTTTACTATTTGCAAACAGATTTTTTACACGTAGTTTATCACTTGTAATATTCATAAGTGTTAATTGGATGGTAAAACAATTGGAAATTTAAACTTTCCAACAGGGTAAAGTCACGTGGCGAAGTGTAAACTAAAGTGTACACCATAGTGTACATGTAGCAAGGTCCTTATCGATCGAACATTACTATTTGTACATTGATTTTCTACACGTTGTTTGACACTTGTACTATGATCAAGTGTCAATTGGATTGGAAAATGGTTTGAAATTTAAACTGTCTAATAGGGTAATGTCATGTGGCAAAGTATAAACTAAAGTGTACGCCTAGTGTACATGGGGCAAGGTCCTTACCGATTGAACTTTGTTATTTGTATACTAATTTTCGACACGTTGTTTAACATTTGAATTATTGTCAAGTGTCAATTGGATGAAAAAACTATTTGAAATTTAAAATGTCCTATAGGGTAATATCACGTGGCAAAGTGCAAACTAAGGTGTACACCGTAGTGTACATGTAGCAAGGTCCTTACCGATTGAACTTTGCTATTTGTAAACTAATTTTTGACACGTTGTATGACAGTTGCATTGTTGTCAAGTGTCAATTCAATGAGAAAACTATTTGAAATTTAAATTGTCAGACAAGGTAATGTCAGGTGGCGAAGTGTAAACTAAAGTGTACACCATAGTGTACATGTCGCAAGGTACTTATCGATTGAACTTTGCTATTTGCACACTGATTTTTGGCGCATTGTCTGACACTTGCATTGTTGTCAAGTGTCAATTGGATGAAAAATTGTTCAAAATTTAAACTGTTCAACAGGGTAATGTCATGTGGTAAAGTGTAAACTAACGCGTACACCATAGTGTACAAGTAACAAGGTTCTTATCGATTAAACTTTACTATTTGTACAATGATTTTTGACACGGTGTTTGACACTTCCATTGTTGTTAAGTACCAATTGGATGGGAAAACTATTTGAAATTTAAACTGTCCCACGTGGTAATGTCACGTGGTAAAGTGTAAACTAAAGTGTACACTGTAGTGTACATGTAGCAAGGTTCTTACCGATTGAACTTTGCTACTTGTACACTAATTTTTGACACGTTGTTTGACACTTGCATCATTGTCAAGTGTCATTTTGATGGGAAAACTATTTGAAATTTAAACTATCTAATAGGGTAAAGTCACGTGGTAAAGTGTAAAGTAAATTGTACATGTAGCAAGGTTCATACCGGTTGAACTCTGTTATTTGTACACTGATTTTTGGCATGTTATTTAACACTTGAATTATTGTCAAGTGTCAATTGGATGGGAAAACCCTATAAAATTTATACTGTCCAACACGGTAATGTCACGTGGCATAGTGTAAACTAAAGTGTGTACACCATAGTGTACATGTAGCAAGGTTCTTGCCGATTGAACATTGCTATTTGTATATTAATTTTTGACACGTTGTTTAACACTTGCATTGTTGTCAAGTGTCAATTGGATGGGAAAACTATTTGAAATTTATACTTTCCAGCAGGGTGGTGTTACGTGGCAAAGTGCAATACAAAGTGTTTACACCATAGTTTACATGTCGCAAGGTTCTTAACAATTGAACTTTCCTATTTGTACACCAATTTTTGACATGTGGTTTGACACTTGAATTGTTGTCAAGCGTCAGTTGGATAGAAAACTGTTTTAAATTTAGACTGTCCAATAGCGTAATGTCACGTGGCAAAGTGTAAACTAAAGTGTACACCATAGTGTATGAATAGCGAGGTTCTTACCGATTGAACTTTGCTAAATGTACACTGATTTCTGACACGTTGTTTAACACTTGCATTGTTGTCAAGTGTCAACTGGATGGAAAAATTGTTTGAAATTTAAAATGTCCTACAGCGTAATGTCACGTGGCAAAGTGTAAACTAAATTGTACACCATAGTGTATGAATAGCGAGGTTCTTACCGATTGAACTTTGCTAAATGTACACCGATTTCTGACACGTTGTTTAACACTTGCATTGTTGTCAAGTGTCAACTGGATGGGAAAATTGTTTGAAATTTAAAATGTCCTACAGTGTAATGTCACGTGGCAAAGTGTAAACTAAAGTGTACACCATAGTGTATGAATAGCGAGGTTCTTACCGATTGAACTTTGCTAAATGTACACCGATTTCTGACACGTTGTTTAACACTTGCATTGTTGTCAAGTGTCAACTGGATGGGAAAATTGTTTCAAATTTAAACTGTCGAACAAGGTAATGTCACATGGTAAAGTGTAAACTAGAGTGTACATGTAGCAAGGTTCATATCGATTGAACTTTGATATTTGTACACTAATTTTTGACACGTTGTTTGACACTTGCATTGTTGTCAAGTGTCATTTGGATGGAAAATTGTTTCAAATTTAAACTGTCCAAGAGGGTAATATCACGGGGAAAAATTGTAAACTATCGTGTGAATCATAGTGTACATGAAGAAAGGTTCTTACTGATTGAACTTTGCTATTTGTACACAAATTTTTGACACGTTGTTTGACACTTGCATTGTTGTCAAGTGTCAATTGGATGGGAAAACTCTTTGAAATTTATACTGTCCTACATGGTAACGTCACATGCCAAAGTTTAAATTAATGTGTGTACACCATAGTGTACATGCAGCAAGGTTCTTGCCGATTGAACTTTTCTATTTGTACCCGGATTTTTGACACATTCTTTTACACTAGCACTGTTGTCAAGTGTCAATTGGAAGGAAAAACTGTTTTAAATTTAAACTATCAAATAGGGTAATGTCATGTGGCAAAATGTAAACTAAAGTGTACACCGTAGTGTACTTGTAGCAAGATTCGTACCGATTAAACTTTTCTATTTGTACACTAATTTTTGGCACGTTGTTTGACACTTACATTGTTGTCAAGTGTCAATTGGATGGGAAAACTATTTGAAATTTAAAATGTCCTACAGGGTAATGTCACTTGGCAAAGTTTAAACTAAACTGTACACAGTAGTGTACATGTAGCCAGGTCCTTACCGATTGAACTTTGCTATTTGTAAACTAATTTTTGACATGTTGTATGACAGTTGTATTATTGTCAAGTGTCAATTCAATGAGAAAACTATTTGAAATTTAAACTGTCAAACAGCGTAATGTCAGGTGGCAAAGTGTAAACTAAAGTGTACACCATAGTGCACAGGTCCTTACTGATTGAACTTTGCTATTTGTACACTGATTTTTGACACATTGTTTGACACTTGAATTGTTGTCACGTGTCAATTGGATGGAAAAACTGTTTGAAATTTAAACTGTCCAATAGGGTAATGACGTGTGGCAAAGTGTAAACTAAAGTGTACACCATAGTGTACATGTCGCAAGGTTCTTATCGATTGAACTTTGCTATTTGCACAGTAATTTTTGACGCATTGTCTGACACTTAAATTATTGTCAAGTGTCAATTGGGTGAAAAATTGTTAGAAATTTAAACAGTCCAACAGGGTAATGTCACATGGTAAGGTGTAAACTAACGCGTACACCATAGTGTACAAGTAGGAAGATTCTTACCGATTGAACTTTACTATTTGTACATTGATTTTTGACACGTTGTTTGACACTTGCTTGTTGTTAAGTGCCAATTGGATGGAAAAACAATTTGAAATTTAAACTGTCCAACACAATAATGTCACGTGGTAAAGTGTAAACTAAAGTGTACACCGTAGTGTACATGTAGCAAGGTTCTTACTGATTGGACATTGCTACTTGTACACAAATTTTTGACACGTTATTTGACACTTGCATTGTTGTCAAGTGTCAAATTGATGGGAAAAATATTTGAAATTTAAATTGTCCAATAGGGTAATGTCATGTGGTAAAGTGTAAACTAAAGTATACATATAGCAAGGTTCATACCAGTTGAACTTTGTTATTAGTGCACTGATTTTTGACATGTTGTTTGACACTTGCATTATTGTCAAGTGTCAATTTGATAGGAAAATCCTTTGAAATTTGTACTGTCCAATAAGGTAATGTCACGTGGCAAAGTGTAAACTAAAGTGTGTACACCATAGTGTACATGTAGCATGGTTCTTGCCGATTGAACTTTGCTATTTGTATACTGATTTTTGACATGTTGTTTAACACTTGCATTGTTTTGAAGAGTCAATTGGATGGGAAATCTATTTGAAATTTAAACTGTCCAGCAGGGTAGTGTTACATGGGAAAGTGCAATCTAAAGTGTGTACACCATAGTGTACATGTCGGAAGGTTCTTACCAATTGAACTTTCCTATTTGTACACCGATTTTTGACATGTGGTTTGACACTTGCATCGTTGTCAAGTGTCAGTTGGATAGAAAACTATTTTAAATTTAAACTGTCCAATAGCGTAATGTCACGTGGCAAAGTGTAAACTAAAGTGTACACCATAGTGTATGTGTAGCAAGGTTCTTATCGATTGAACTTTGCTAAATGTACACTGATTTTTGACACGTTGTTTGACACTTGCATTGTTTTCAAGTGTCAACTGGATGAGAAAGTTGTTTGAAATTTAAAATGTCCTGCAGGGTAATGCCACGTGGCAAAGTGCAAACTAAAGTGTACACCGTAGTGTACAAGTAGCAAGGTCTTTAACGAATGAACATTGCTATTTGTACACTGATTTTTGACACATTGTTTGACACTTGAATTGTTGTCAAGTGTTAGTTGGATGGGAAAACTGTTTCAAACTTAAACTGTCGAACAGGGTAATGTCACGTGGTAAAGTGAAACTAAAGTGTACATATAGCAAGGTTCATATCGATTGAACTTTGATATTTGTACACTAATTTTTGACACGTTGTTTGACACTTGCGTTGTTGTCAAGTGTCAATTGGATGGAAAATTGTTTCAAATTTAAACTGTCCAACAGGATAATATCACGTGGAAAAGTGTAAACTTACGTGTAAACCATAGTGTACATGTAGCAAGATTCTTACCGATTGAAATTTGCTATTTGTACACAGATTTTTGACACGTTGTTTGACTCTTGGATTGTTGTCAAGTGTCAATTGGATGGGAAAACTCTTTGAAATTTATATTGTCCAACATGGCAACATCACATGCCAAAGTGCAAACTAAAGTGTGTAGACCATAGTGTATATTCAACAAGGTTCTTGTGGATTGAACTTTGCTATTTGTACACTGATTTTTACAACGTTGTTTGACACTTACATCATTGTCAAGTGTCAATTGGATGGAAAAACTATTTTAAATTTAAACTGTGAAATAGGGTAATGTCACGTGGCAAACTGTAAACTAAAGTGTACACCATAGTGTACGTGTAGGAAGGTCCATACCGATTGAACTTTGCTATTTGTACATTGATTTTTGACATGTTGTTTGACACTTACATGTTTTCAAGTGTCAACTGGATGGGAAAACTATTTGAAATTTAAAATGTCCTACGGGGTAATGTCATGTGGCAAAGTGTAAATTAATGTTTACACAGTAGTGTACATGTAGCAAGGTCCTTAGCGATTGAACTTTGCTATTTGTAAACTAATTATTGACCCGTTGTTTGACAGTTGCATTGCTGTCAAGAGTCAATTCGATGAGAAAATTGTTTGAAGTTTAAACTATCCAACAGGGTAATGTCAGGTGGCAAAGTGTAAACTAAAGTGTACACCAAAGTGTACATGTGGGAAGCTCCTTACCGATTAAACTTTGCTATTTGCAAACTGATTTTTGACACGTTGTTTAACACTTGCAATATTCTTAAGTGTCAATTGGATGGTAAAATTATTTGAAATTTAAACTGTCCAATAGGGTAAAGTCACGTGGCAAAATGTAAACTAAAGTGTACACCATAGTGTACATGTAGCAAGGTCCTTACCGATTGAACTTTACTATTTGTACATTGATTTTCTACACGTTGTTTGACACTTTTATTGTTGTCAAGTGTCAATTGGACGGGAAAATGGTTTGAAATTTAAATTGTCCAACAGGGAAATGTCACGTGGCAAAGTGTAAACTAAAGTGTTCACCATAGTGTACATGGGGCAAGGTCCTTACCGATTGAACTTTGCTATTTGTACACTAATTTTTGACACGTTGTTTCACATTTGAATTATTGTCAAGTGTCAATTGGATGGAAAAATTATTTGAAATTTAAACTATCCAATAGAGTGATGCCACGTGACAAAGTGTAAACTAAAGTGTACACAATAGTGTACATGTAGCAAGGTTCTTACCGATTCAACTTTGCTATTTGTACACTAATATTTGACACGTTGTTCGACGCTTGCATTGTTATCAAGGGTCAATTGGAAGGAAAAACTATTTGAAATATAAGCTGTTCAACAGGGTATTGACATAAGGCAAAGTGTAAACTAAAGTGTACACCGTAGTGTCCATGTCGCAAGGTTCTTACCGATTGAACTTTGCCATTTGTAAAATATTTTTTGACGCATTGTCTGACACTTGTGTTGTTGTCAAGTTTCAATTGGAAGAAAATTTTTTTGAAATTTAAACTGTCCAACAGGGTAATGTCACGTGGCAAAGTGTAAACTAATGTGTACACCATAGTGTACAAGTAGTAAGGTTCTTATCGATTGAACTTTGCTATTTGTACAATGATTTTTCACATGTTGTTTGACACTTGCATTGTTGTCAAGTGTCAACTGGCTGGGAAAACTATTTGAAATTTAAACTGTCCAACATGGTAATGTCATGTGGTAAAGCGTAGACTAAAGTGTACACCGTAGTGTACATGTAGCAAGGTTCTTACCGATTGAACTTTGCTACTTGTACACTAATTTTTGACACGTTGTTTGACACTTGCATTGTTGTTAGGTATCATTTGGATGGGAAAACCATTTGAAATTTATACTGTCCAACAGGGTAATGTCACGAGGTAAAGCGTAAACAAAAGTGTACATGTTGCAAGGTTCATACCGGACGAACTTTACTATTTGTACACTGATTTTTGACACGTTGTTTGATTTTTACATTATTGTCAAGTGTCAATTGCATGGGAAGACTCTTTGAAATTTATATTGTCCAATAGGGTAATGTCACGTGGCAAAGTGTAAACTAAAGCGTGTACACCAAAATGTACATGTAGCATGGTTCTTTCCAATTGAACGTCGCTATTTGTACACTGATTTTTGACACATTGTTTAACACTTGCATTGTTGTCAAGTGTCAATTGTACGGGAAAACTGTTTGAAATTTAAACTCTCCAACAGGGTAATATCACGTGGTAAAGTGTAAACTAAAGTGCACATGTAGAAAGGCTCATACTGATTGAACTTTGATATTTGTACACTGATTTTTGACACGTTGTTTGTCACATGCATTATTGTCAAGTGTCAATTGGATGAGGAAACTCTTCGAAATTTATACCGTCCAGTAGGGTAATGTCACGTGGCAAAGTGTAAACTAAAGTGTGTACACCATATTGTACATCTAGCAAGGTTCTTGCAGATTGAATTTTGCTATTTGTACACTAATTTTTTACACGTTGTTTGACACTTTTATTGTTGTCAAGTGTCAATTGGATGGGAAAATTGTTTGAAATTTAAACTGTCCAATAGGGTAGTGTCTCGTGGAAAAGTGCAATCTAAAGTGTGTACACCATAGTGTATATGTAGTAAGGTTCTTACCGATTGAACTATGCTATTTGTACACTGATTTTCAGCAAGTTGTTTGACACTTGTATTGTTGTCAAGTGTCAATTGGATGGAAAAACTATTTGAAATTTAAACTGTCCAATAGAGTGATGTCACGTGGCAAAATTTTAACTAAAGTTTACATGTAGCAAGATTCTTACCGATTTAACTTTGCTATATGTACACTAATTTTTGACACGTTGTTCGACACATGCATTGTTGTAATGGGTCAATTGGATGGAAAAACTATTTGAAATTTAAATTGTTCAACGTGGTAATGACACGAGGCAAAGTATAAACTAAAGTGTACACCATAGTATACATGTCGCAAGGTTCTTATCGATTGAACTTTGATATTTGTATACTGTTTTTGACGCATCGTCTGACACTAAAATTGTTGCAAAGTGTCAATTGGAAGAAAATTTGTTTGAAATCTAAATTGTCCAACAGGGTAATGTCACGTGGCAAAGTGTAAACTAATGTGTACATCATAGTGTACAAGAAGCAAGGTTCTTATCAATTGAACTTTGCTATTTGTACAATGATTTTTGACACATTATTTGACACTTGCATTGTTGTCAAGTGTCAATTGGATAGGAAAACTGTTTGAAATTTAAACTGTCCAACATGGTAATGTCACGTGGTAAAGTGTAAACTAAAGTATACACCGTAGTGTACATGTACCAAGGTTCTTACCGATTGAACTTTGCTACTTGTACACTAATTTTTGACACATTGTTTGACACTTGTGTTGTTGTTAGGCGTTAGTTGAATGGCAAAACTGTTTGAAATTTAAACTGTCCAACAGGATAATGTCACAAGGCAAAGTGTAAACTAACGTGTACACCATAGTGTGCATGTAGCAAGGTTCTTACCGATTGAACTTTGCTATTTGTTCACAGATTTTTGACACGTTGTTTAACACCTGCATTGTTGTTAGGTGTCAATTGGATGGGAAAACTGTCTGAAATTTAAACTGTCCAACAGGGTAATGTCATGTGGCAAAGTGTAAGCTAACGAGTATACCATAGTGTACATATAGCAAGGTTCTTACCGATTGAACTTTGCTATTTGTACACAGATTTTTGACACATTGTTTCAAACTTGCATTGTTGTCAAGTGTCAATTGGATGGGAAAAATCTTTTAAATCTATATTTTCCAACATGGTAACGTCACATGACAAAGTATAAATTAAAGTGTGTACACCATAGTGTACATAACAAGGTTCTTGCAGATTAAACTTTGCTATTTGTACACTGATTTTTGACACATTCTTTAACACTTGCATTGTTGTCAAGTGTCAGTTGGATGGAAAAACTATTTTAAATAGGTTAATGTCACGTGGCAAAGTGTAAACTAAAGTGTATACCATAGTGTACTTGTAGCAAGGTTCGTACCAATTGAACTTTTCTATTTGTACATTGATTTTTAACACATTGTTTGACACTTACATTGTTGTCAAGTGACAATTGGATGGAAAAACTATTTGAAATTTAAAATGTCCTACAGGGTAATGTCACTTGGGAATTTAAAAAGTAAAGTGTACATAGTAGTGTACATGTAGCAAGGTCCTAACCGATTGAACTTTGCTATTTGTAAATTGATTCTTGACACGTTGTTTGACAGTTGCATTGTTGTCAAGTGTAAATTCGATGAGAAAATTGTTTGAAACTTAAACTATCCAACAGGGTAATGTCTGGTGGTAAAGTGTAAACTAAAGTGTACATCATAGCGTACATGTAGCAAGGTCCTTACCGATTGAACTTTGCTATTTACAAACTGATTTTTCACACGTAGTTTATCACTTGTAATATTCATAAGTGTCAATTGGACGGTAAAACAATTCAAAATTTAAACTGTCCAACAGGGTAAAGTCACGTGGCAAAGTGTAAACTAAAGTGTACACCATAGTGTACATATAGCAAGGTCCTTACTGATTGAACTTTACTATTTGTACATTGACTTTCTACACGTTGTTTGACACTTGTACTATGATCAAGTGTCAATTGGATGGGAAAATGGCTTGAAATTTAAACTGTCCAATTGGATGGGAATGTTGTTTGAAATTAAAAATGTCCAACAGGGTAATGTCACGTGGCATAGTGTAAACTAAAGTGTGTACACCATAGTGTACATGTAGCAAGGTTCTTGCCGATTGAACTTTGCTATTTGTATACTGATTTTTGACACGTTGTTTAACACTTGCATTGTTGTCAGGTGTTAATTGGATGGGAAAACTATTTGAAATTTATACTTTCCAGCAGGGTGGTGTTATGTGGCGAAGTGCAATACAAAGTGTTTACACCATAGTTTACATGTCGCAAGGTTTTTACGAATTGAACTTTCCTATTTGTACACCGATTTTTGACATGTGGTTTGACACTTACATTGTTGTCAAGTGTCAGTTGGATAGAAAACTGTTTTAAATTTAAATTGTCCAATAGCGTAATGTCACGTGGAAAAGTGTAAACTAAAGTGTACACCATAGTGTATGAATAGCGAGGTTCATACCGATTGAACTTTGCTAAATGTACACTGATTTCTGACACGTTGTTTGACACTTGCATTGTTGTCAAGTGTCAACTGGATGGGAAAGTTGTTTGAAATTTAAAATGTCCTATAGGGTAATGTCACGTGGCAAAGTGTAAACTAAAGTGTACACCGTAGTGTTCAAGTAGTGTACACCGTAGTGTTCAAGTAGCAAGGTCCTTAGCGATTGAACTTTGCTATTTGTACACTAATTATTGACACATTCTTTGACACTTGAATTGTTATTAAGTGTCAATTGGATGGGAAAACTATTTCAAATTTAAACTGTCGAACAGGGTAATGTCACATGGAAAAGTGTAAACTAAAGTTTACATGTAGCAAGGTTCATATCGATTGAACTTTGATATTTGTACACTAATTTTTGACACGTTGTTTGACACTTGCATTGTTGTCAAGTGTCATTTGGATGGAAAATTGTTTCAAATTTAAACTGCCCAAGAGCGTAATATCACGTGGAAAAATTGTAAACTAACGTGTAAATCATAGTGTACATGAAGAAAGGTTTTTACTGATTGAACTTTGCTATTTGTACACAAATTTTTGACACGTTGTTTGACACTTGCATTGTTGTCAAGTGTCAATTGGATGGGAAAACTCTTTGAAATTTATATTGTCCTACATGGTAACGTCACATCCCAAAGTGTAAATTAATGTGTGTACACCATAGTGTACATGCAGCAAGGTTCTTGTCGATTGAACTTTTCTATTTGTACACAAATTTTTGACACATTCTTTTACACTAGCACTGTTGTCAAGTGTCAATTGGAAGGAAAAACTATTTTAAATTTAAACTATCAAATAGGGTAATGTCACGTGGCAAAGTGTAAACAAAAGTGTACACCGTAGTGTACTTGTAGCAAGGTTTGTACCGATTAAACTTTTCTATTTGTAAACTGATTTTTGACACGTTGTTTGACACTTACATTGTTGTCAAGTATCAATTGGATGGGAAAACTATTTGAAATTTAAAATGTCCTACAGGGTAATGTCACTTGGCAAAGTTTAAACTGAAGTGTACACAGTAGTGTACATGTAGCCAGGTCCTTACCGATTGAACTTTGCTATTTGTAAACTAATTTTTGACACGTTGTATGATAGTTGCATTGTTGTCAAGTGTCAATTCAATGAGAAAACTATTTCAAATTTAAACTGTCAAACAGGGTAATGTCAGGTGGCAAAGTGTAAACTAAAGTGTACACCATAGTGTACATGTAGCAAGGTCCTTACTGATTGAACTTTGCTATTTGTACACTAATTTTTGACACATATTTTGACGCTTGAATTATTGTCAAGTGTCAATTGTATGGAAAAACTATTTGAAATTTAAACTGTCCAATAGGGTAATGACGTGTGGCAAAGTGTAAACTAAAGTGTACACCATAGTGTACATGTCGCAAGGTTCTTACGGATTGAACTTTGCTATTTGCACACTGATTTTTGACGCATTGTCTGACACTTAAATTATTGTCAAGTGTCAATTGGGAGAAAAATTGTTAGAAATTTAAACAGTCCAACATGGTAATGTCACGTGGTAAAGTGTAAACTAACGCGTACACCATAGTGTACAAGTAACAAGATTCTTACCGATTGAACTTTACTATTTGTACATTGATTTTTGACACGTTGTTTGACACTTGCATTGTTGTCAAGTGCCAATTGGATGGGAAAACTATTTGAAATTTAAAATGTCCAACACGATAATGTCACGTGGTAAAGTATAAACTACAGTGTACACTGTAGTGTACATGTAGCAAGGTTCTTACCGATTGAACTTTGCTACTTGTAAACTAATTTTTGACACGTTGTTTGACACTTGCATCATTGTCAAGTGTCAATTTGATGGGAAAACTATTTGAAATTTAAACTATCTAACAGGGTAAAGTCGCGTGGTAAAGTGTAAAGTAAATTGTTCATGTAGCAAGGTTCATACCGGTTGAACTCTGTTATTTGTACACTGATTTTTGACATGTTATTTAACACTTGCATTATTGTTAAGTGTCAACTGGATGGGAAAACCCTATAAAATTTATACTATCCAACACGGTAATGTCACGTGGCATAGTGTAAACTAAAGTGTGTACACCATAGTGTACATGTAGCAAGGTTCTTGCCGATTGAACTTTGCTATTTGTATATTGATTTTTGACACGTTGTTTAACACTTGCATTGTTGTCAAGTGTCAATTGGATGGGAAAACTATTTGAAATTTATACTTTCCAGTAGGGTGGTGTTACGTGGCAAAGTGCAATACAAAGTGTTTACACCATAGTTTACATGTCGCAAGGTTCTTACCAATTGAACTTTCCTATTTGTACACCAATTTTTGACATGTGGTTTGACACTTGAATTGTTGTCAAGCGTCAGTTGGATAGAAAACTATTTTAAATTTAGACTATCCAATAGTGTAATGTCAGGTGGCAAAGTGTAAACTAAAGTGTACACCATAGTGTATGAATAGCGAGGTTCTTACCGATTTGAACTTTGCTAAATGTGCACTAATTTTTGACACGTTGTTTAACACTTGCATTGTTGTCAAGTGTCAACTGGATGGGAAAGTTGTTTGAAATTTAAAATATCCTACAGGGTAATGCCGCGTGGCAAAGTACAAACTAACGTGTACACCATAGTATACAAGTAGCAAGGTCCTTAACGAATGAACTTTGCTATTTGTACACTAATTTTTGACACATTGTTTGACACTTGAATTGTTGTCAAGTGTTAATTGGATGGGAAAACTATTTCAAACTTAAACTGTCGAACAGGGTAACGTCACGTGGTAAAGTGAAACTAAAGTGTACATGTAGCAAGGTTCATACCGATTGAACTTTGTTATTTGTACACTAATTTTTGACACGTTGTTTGATACTTGCGTTGTTGTCAAGTGTCAATTGGATGGAAAATTGTTTCAAATTTAAACTGTCCAACAGTGGAATATCATGTGGAAAAGTGCAAACTTACGTGTAAAACATAGTGTACATGTAGCAAGGTTCTTACCGATTGAACTTTGCTATTTGTACACAGATTTTTGACACGTTGTTTGACACTTGGATTGTTATCAAGTGTCAATTGGATGGGAAAAATCTTTGAAATTTATATTGTCCAGCTTGGTAACATCACATGCCAAAGTGCAAACTAAAGTGTGTAGACCATAGTGTACATTCAGCAAGGTTCTTGTGGATTGAACTTTGTTATTTGTACACTGATTTTTGCAACGTTGTTTGACACTTACATTGTTGTCAAGTGTCAATTGGATGGAAAAACTATTTTAAATTTAAACTGTGAAATAGGGTAATGTCACGTGGCAAACTGTAAACTAAAGTGTACACCACAGTGTACGTGTAGGAAGGTCCGTACCGATTGAACTTTGCTATTTGTATATTGATTTTTGACATGTTGTTTGACACTTGCATGTTTTCAAGTGTCAACTAGATGAGAAAACTATTTGAAATTTAAAATGTCCTACGGGGTAATGTCATGTGGCAAAGTATAAATTAATGTGTACACAATAGTGTACATGTAGCAAGGTCCTTAGCGATTGAACGTTGCTATTTGTAAACTAATTCTTGACCCGTTGTTTGACAGTTGCATTGTTGTCAAGAGTCAATTCGATGAGAAAATTGTTTGAAGTTTAAACTGTCCAAGAGGGTAATGTCAGGTGGCAAAGTGTAAACTAAAGTGTACACCAAAGTGTACATGTGGGAAGCTCCTTACCGATTGAACTTTGCTATTTGTAAACTGATTTTTGACACGTTGTTTAACACTTGCAATATTCTTAAGTGTCAATTGGATGGTAAAACTATTTGAAATTTAAACTGTCCAACAGGGTAAAGTCACGTGGTAAAATGTAAACTAAAGTGTACACCATAGCGTACAGGTAGCAAGGTACTTACCAATTGAACTTTACTATTTGTACATTGATTTTCTACATGTTGTTTCACACTTTTATTATTGTCAAGTGTCAATTGGACGGGAAAATGGTTTGAAATTTAAATTGTCCAACAAGGTAATGTCACTTGGCAAAGTGTAAACTAAAGTGTTCACCATAGTGTACATGGGGCAAGGTCCTTACCGATTGAACTTTGCTATTTGTACACTAATTTTTGACACGTTGTTTCACATTTGAATTATTGTCAAGTGTCAATTGGATGGAAAAACTAATTGAAATTTAAACTATCCAATAGAGTGATGCCACGTGACAAAGTGTAAACTAAAGTGTACACAATAGTGTACATATAGCAAGGTTCTTACCGATTCAACTTTGCTATTTGTACACTAACTTTTGACACGTTGTTCGACGCTTGCATTGTTATCAAGGGTCAATTGGAAGGAAAAACTATTTGAAATATAAGCTGTTCAATAGGGTATTGACATAAGGCAAAGTGTAAACTAAAGTGTACACCGTAGTGTCCATGTCGCAAAGTTCTTACCAATTGAACTTTGCTATTTGTAAACTATTTTTTGACGCATTGTCTGACACTTGCGTTGTTGTCAAGTTTCAATTGGAAGAAAAAATTTTCGAAATTTAAACTATCCATAGGGTAATGTCACGTGACAGTGTAAACTAATGTGTACACCATAGTGTACAAGTAGCAAGGTTTTTACCGATTGAACTTTGCTATTTGTACAATAATTTTTGACACGTTGTTTAACACTTGCATTGTTGTCAAGTGTCAACTGGCTGGGAAAACTATTTGAAATTTAAACTATCCCAGATGGTAATGTCACGTGGTAAAGTGTAGACTAAAGTGTACACCGTAGTATACATGTAGCAAGGTTCTTACCGATTGAACTTTGCTACTTGTATACTAATTTTTGACACGTTGTTTGACACTTGCATTATTGTTAGGTATCAATTGAATGGGAAAATTGTTTGAAATTTATACTGTCCAACAAGGTAATGTCACGAGGTAAAGCATAAACTAAAGTATACATGTTGCAAGGTTCATACCGGACGAACTTTGCTATTTGTACACTGATTTTTGACATGTTGTTTGATTTTTGCATTATTGTCAAATGTCAATTGCATGGGAAGACTATTTGAAATTTATACTATCTAATAGGATAATGTCATGTGGCAAAGTGTAAAGTAAAGCGTGTACACCATAATGTACATGTAGCATGGTTCTTGTCGATTGAACGTTGCTATTTGTACATTGATTTTTAACACGTTGTTTAACACTTGCATTATTGTCAAGTGTCAATTGTATGGGAAAACTGTTTGAAATTTAAACTGTCCAACAGGGTAATGTCACGTGGTAAAGTGTAAACTAAAGTCCACATGTAGAAAGGCTCATACTGATTGAACTTTGATAATTGTACACTGATTTTTGACACGTTGTATGACACATGCATTATTGTCAAGTGTCAATTGGATGAGAAAACTCTTTGAAATTTATATCGTCCAGTAGGGTAATGTCACGTGCTAAAGTGTAAACTAAAGTGTGTACACCATATTGTACATCTAGCAAGGTTCTTGCAGATTGAATTTTGCTATTTGTACACTGATTTTTTACACGTTGTTTGACACTTGTATTGTTGTCAAGTGTCAATTGGATGGGAAAATTGTTTGAAATTTAAACTATCCAATAGGGTAGTATCACGTGGCAAAGTGCAATATAAAATGTGTACACCATAGTGTACATGTAGCAAGGTTATTACCGATTGAACTATGCTATTTGTACATCGATTTTTGACATGTTGTTTGACACTTGCATTTTTGTCAAGTGTAAATTGGATGGAAAAATTGTTTTAAATTTAAACTGTCAAATAGGGTAATGTCACGTGGCAAAGTGAAAACTAAAGTGTACACCATAGCGTACATGTAGCAAGGTTTTTACCGATTGAACTTTGCTATTTGTACACTGATTTTTGACACATTGTTTGACAGTTGCATTATTGTGACGTGTCAATTCGATGAGAAAACTGTTTGAAATTTAGACTGTCTAATAGGCTAATGTGAGGTGACATAGTGTAAAAAAAAGTGTACACCATAGTTGTAATACTCCGAAATTCTATGCTCGTTTAAATTTCTTTGGGATAGCGATTTAACTTTCAATACTATTTTTGGCCATAAGGTAAAAGGGGACACCACCTTTGTAGTGGTTAATGTTAGAGGTAGTTAATGAATGTAGGCATGAAGTGTCAAGGTTGTGTATACATGAAGTGATTAATAGTTAGTCGAAACTTAAGGTAAGTTTGGATTTAAATGAAGTGGATTATTTTGTTAGGGCTTCAATTGACCAAATGATTAAATTATTTTACAATCTAAAATTTTTGAATATGTAAGTTGGGTACAAGTTTAAATTTGGGGTACACTTTGTTAACAATGAAAGTTAGCGGGTTTAGATTATATTAGTTGAAAAAAAATGAGAGGTTTCCTTTGTAAATCTAGGTTTTAAGGCCACTTATTACCCTATAATCAACCCACTTGTTATCCATCATCACCATACACTTAGATAATAGACTAAACATGTGTACAAGTAAGAAAAAAAAATGGAAAGAAAGAGAGGTGAGGCGGTGGAGATGGAAGTGGGAGGAAAAAATATCAACCATTTATCCTTATCTTTATATATATATATATAAATACATCCATATTCATTGCCATAGAAAGATTTCCTTCATTTTACAAAACACTTATACACTTAAAAAGAGAGCAAAAACCGAAAATAAGAAAGGAAAGGGAAGGAAGTAACCTAGCACTTCCAATTTACATTTCAATCGAAGATCTTCAAATTTTACGGTAAGATACTTTCATGCTTAAGAGTTATGATTTTCATGGTAATATTTATGCTTAAGTTATGCATGAAAAACCATAATATGATTATGGTGGACAAGTCCACAAAGTTAGATATCTATTTATGCCTTAGGACAAGTCCGAAGGGCACCGGCAAGCCGGAATATGCAAGTATGGGTTTGATTGTATTCTTTTGTGTGGTATTATCATGATAAAAATCCAAGCATGGTATCTTACTGAGTATTTCTTATACTCATAGTATGTTATGCTAAATTTTCAGATCCATGATCGTTTGGATTGATGGAAGTTAGTTGGCTTAAGCGATGATGGATTAAGGACAACGAAGTTTTGTACCGAAAGTTTTCTTTTGTGTGTTTTGTTCGATGACAGTTTTTCCATCAATTTTTCTTATGGTATTAAGTAAAAATATGTACATGACATGATGAAATATGGTATTAATAGTAAATTTTGTAATTATATCTTTCATGTTATGTTAAGAGACATTTTTGTAGTTTATTTTCCTTGCAAGAGACAAAAGGCAGAAACGGGACAGTTTCTGGAGTCAATTTCAAAATGATGTTTCTAACTCCATAAACGTCCATTTGAGATTCTAAAAATATTTCTGTTTTCCTATTTGAGTTTTCTAAATATGGCCGAAGGAATCACTCAATTTGGATATCTATGACCTGAGTTATCAAGGTTTTAACGTCTAAAGGTCAATCTGGATTTCCTGTGTAATACTTCACTGTTTTCAGTAAAACGTCTATATCATATGATCTTGGAAAATTTTCATATTTTAACCTAGAAAACTACTTGAGATTATCTTTCTAATTCCATAAATTTCATAGAAAACGGAGTTGGGACGAATTTTATAAAAAATTTCGAAGCTACTGCCCAACTAATCTTGATAGTGCCAAGGCCGTATATGTAAAGTATAACTTATTGTCGACATGCACTTTTATCGGCTATCAAATTTTATAGGAATGATTTTATCAAATTGAAAATAAGTTTTTAACATGTAATACTTCTATTTAAGAGTATTTACATGTACCAAAGGCAGAAGTTATTATGTTTAGTACGTGACCCTCGAAGCTTAAGTTTGGGACGTCACAATAGTGTACATGTAGCAAGGTCCTTACCGATTAAACTTTGCTATTTGTAAACTAATTTTTGACACGTTGTTTAACACATGCATTATTGTTAAGTGTCAATTGGATGGTAAAACTGTTTAAAATTTAAACTGTCCAATAGGGTAAAGTCACGCCGCAAAGTTTAAACTAGTGTACACCATAGTCTACATTTAGCAATGTCCTTACTGATTGAACTTTACTATTTGTACATTGATTTTCTACACGTTGTTTAACACTTTTATTGCTGTCAAGTCTCAATTGGATGGAAAATGGTTTGACATTTAAACTGTTCAATAGGGTAATGTCACATGGCAAAGTGTAAACTAAAATGTACACCATAGTATACATGTGGCAAAGTCCTTACCGATTGAATTTTGTTATTTGTACACTGATTTTCAACATGTTGTTTGACACTTGAATTGTTGTCAAGTGTCAGTTGGATGGAAAAACTATTTGAAATTTAAATTGTCCAATAGAGTGATGTCACGTGGCAAAGCGTAAACTAAAGTGTACATGTAGCAAAATTCTTACCGATTTAACTTTGCTATATGTACACTAATTTTTGACACGTTGTTCGACACATGCATTGTTGTAATCGGCCAATTGGATGGAAAAACTGTTTGAAATTTAAATTGTTCAACATGGTAATGACACAAGGCAAAGTGTAAACTAAAGTGTACACCATAGTATACATGTCGCAAGGTTCTTACCGATTGAACATTGTTATTTGTACACTGTTTTTGACGCATCGTCTGACACTTAAATTGTTGTAAAGTGTCAATTGGAAGAAAAATTGTTTGAAATCTAAGTTGTCCAGCAGGGTAATGTCACGTGGCAAAGTGTAAACTAATGTGTACACCATAGTGTACAAGTAGCAAGGTTCTTATCGATTGAACTTTGCTATTTGTACAATAATTTTTGACACGTTGTTTGACACTTGCATTGTTGTCAAGTGTCAATTGGATGGGAAAACTGTTTGAAATTTAAGCTGTCCAACATGGTAATGTCACGTGGTAAAGTGTAAACTAAAGTATACACCGTAGTGTACATGTACCAAGGTTCTTACCGATTGAGCTTTGCTACTAGTACACTAATTTTTGACACGTTGTTTGACACATGCATTGTTGTCAGCTGTCAATTGGATGGGAAAACTGTTTGAAATTTAAACTGTACAACAGGATAATGTCACAAGGCAAAGTGTAAACTAACGTGTGCACTATAGTGTGCATGACCTTACCGATTGAACTTTGCTATTTGTACACAAATTTTTGACATGTTGTTTAACACTTGTATTGTTGTCAGGTGTCAATTGGATGGGAAAATTGTCTAAAATTTAAACTGTCCAACAGGACAATGTCATGTGGCAAAGTGTAAGCTAACGTGTACACCATAGTGTACATGTAGTAAGGTTCTTACCGATTGAACTTTGCTATTTGCACACAGATTTTTGACACATTGTTTCAAACTTGCATAGTTGTCAAGTGTCAATTGGATGGGAAAACTCTTTTAAATTTATATTATCCAACATGGTAACGTCACATGGCAAAGTGTAAATTAAAGTGTGTATACCATAGTGTACATGCAGCAAGGTTCTTGCCGATTGAAGTTTGCTATTTGTACACTAATTTTTGACACATTCTTTACCACTTGCACTATTGTCAAGTGTCAATTGGATGGAAAAACTATTTTAAATAGGTTAATGTCACGTGGCAAAGTGTAAACTAAAGTGTACACCATAGTGTACTTGTAGCAAGGTTCGTACCGATTGAACTTTTCTCTTTGTACACTGATTTTTGACACATTATTTGACACTTACATTGTTGTCATGTGACAATTGGATGGTAAAACTATTTGAAATTTAAAATGTCCTACAGGGTAATGTCACTTGAGAAAGTGTAAACTAAAGTGTACACAGTAGTGTACATATAGCAAGGTCCTTCCCGATTAAACTTTGCTATTTGTAAATTGATTCTTGACGCGTTGTTTGACAGTTGCATTGTTGTTAAGTGTAAATTCTATGAGAAAATTGTTTGAAACTTAAACTATCCAACAGGGTAATGCCTAGTGGTAAAGTGTAAACTAAAGTGTACACCATAGCGTACATGTAGCAAGGTCCTTACTGATTGAACTTTGCTATTTGCAAACTAATTTTTGACATGTAGTTTATCCCTTGTAATATTCATAAGTGTCAATTGGAAGGTAAAACAATTGGAAATTTAAACTGTCCAATAGGATAAAGTCACGTGGCAAAGTGTAAACTAAAGTGTACACCATAGTGTACATGTAGCAATGTCCTTACCGATTGAGCTTTACTATTTGTACATTGATTTTCTACATGTTGTTTGACACTTGTACTGTGATCAAGTGTCAATTGGATGGGAAAATGGTTTGAAATTTAAACTGTCCAACTGGATGGGAATGTTGTTTGAAATTAAAAATGTCCTACGGGGTAATGTCACATGGCAAAGTGTAAACTAAAGTGTACACCGTAGTATATATGTAGCAAGGTCCTTACCCATTGAACATTGTTATTTGAAAACTGATTTTTGACACATTGTTTGACACTTAAATTGTTGTCAAGTGTCAATTTGATGGAAAAACTGTTTCAAATTTAAACTGTCGAATAGGGTAATGTCACGTGTTGAATGAGAAAACTGTTTGAAATTTAAACTATCCAACGGGGTAATGTCCGGTGGTAAAGTATGAACTATAGTATACATCATAGCGTACATGTAGCAAGGTCCTTATCGATTGAACTTTGCTATTTGCAAACTGATTTTTGACACGTTGTTTATCACTTGTAATATTCGTAAGTGTCAATTGGACAATAAAACAATTGGAAATTTAAACTGTCCAATAGGGTAAAGTCATGTGGCAAAGTGTAAACTAAAGTGTACACCATAGTGTACATGTAGCAAGGTCCTTACCGATTGAACTTTACTATTTGTACATTGATTTTCTACACATTGTTTGACACTTGTATTGTGATCAAGTTTCAATTGGATGGAAAAATGGTTTGAAATTTAAACTGTCCAACAGGGTAATGTCACATTGCAAATTATAAACTAAAGTGTACGCCTAGTGTACATGGGGCAAGGTCCTTACCGATTGAACTTTGCTATTTGTACACTAATTTTCAACATGTTGTTTGACATTTGAATTATTGTCAAGTGTCATTTGGATGGGAAAATTATTTGAAATTTAAATGTCCTACAGGGTAATGTTACGTGGCAAAGTGCAAACTAAGGTGTACACCGTAGTGTACATGTAGCAAGGTCCTTACGGATTGAACTTTACTATTTGTACACTGATTTTTAACACATTGTTCGACACTTAAATTGTTGTCAGGTGTCAATTGAATGGGAAAACAGTTTGAAATTTAAACTGTCCAATAGGGTAATGACGTGTGGCAAAGTGTAAACTAAAGTGTACACCATAGTGTACTTGTCGCAAGGTTCATATCGATTGAACTTTGCTATTTGCACACTGATTTTTGACGCATTGTTTGACACTCGCATTGTTGTCAAGTGTCAATTGGATGAAAATTTGTTCGAAATTTAAACTGTCCAACAGGGTAATGTCACGTGGTAAAGTGTAAACTAACGCGTACACCGTAGTGTACAAGTAACAAGGTTCTTACCGATTGAACCTTACTATTTGTAAAATGATTTTTGACACATTGTTTGACACTTGCATTGTTGTTAAGTGCCAATTGGATTAGAAAACTATGTGAAATTTAAACTGTCCAACATGGTAATGTCACGTGGTAAAGTGTAAACAAAAGTGTACACCGTAGTGTACATGTAGCAAGGTTCTTACCGATTGAACTTTGCTACTTGTACAATAATTTTTTACACGTTGTTTGACACTTGCATCATTGTTCAGTTTCAATTTGATTGGAAAATTATTTGAAATTTAAACTGTCCAACTGGGTAAAGTCACGTGGTAAAGTGTAAACTAAAGTGTACATGTAGCAAGGTTCATACCGATTGAACTTTCTTATTTGTGCACTTATTTTTGACATGTTGTTTGACACTTGCATTATTGTCAAGTGTCAATTGGATGGGAAAACCCTATAAAATTTATACTGTCCAACGATATAATGTCATGTGGCAAAGTGTAAATTAAAGTGTGTACACCATAGTGTACATGTGGTAAGGTTCTTGCCTATTGAACTTTGCTATTTGTATACTGATTTTTGATACGTTGTTTAACACTTGCATTGTTGTCAAGTGTCAATTGGATGGGAAAACTATTTGAAATTTATACTGTCCAGCAGGGTAGTGTTACGTGGCAAAGTACAATCTAAAGTGTGTACACTACAGTGTACATGTCGTAATGTTCTTACCAATTGAACTTTCCTATTTGTAGACCAATTTTTGACATGTGGTTTGACACTTGCATTGTTGTCAAGCGTCAGTTGGATAGAAAACTATTTTAAATTTAAACTGTCCAATAGTGTAATGTCACGTGGCAAAGTGTAAACTAAAGTGTACACCATAGTGTATGAATAGTGAGGTTCTTGCCGATTGAACTTTGCTAAATGTACACTGATTTTTAACGAGTTGTTTCAACTAGATGGGACTGTTGTTTGAAATTAAAAATGTCCTACAGGGTAATGTCACATGGCAAAGTGTAAACTAAAGTGTACACCGTAGTATACATGTAGCAAGGTCCTTATCGATTGAACTTTGCTATTTGAACATTGATTTTGGACACATTGTTTGACACTGAAATTGTTGTCAAGTGTCAATTTGATGGAAAAACTGTTTCAAATTTAAACTATCAAATAGGGCAATGTCACGTGGTAAAGTGTAAACTAAGGTGTATATGTAGCAAGGTTCATACCGATTGAACTTTGCTATTTGTACACTGATTTTTGACATGTTGTTTGACACTTGCATTGTTGTCATGTGTCAATTGGATGGTAAATTGATTCAAATTTAAACTGTCTAATGGGGTAATATCACATGGCAAAGTGTAAACTAACGTGTAAACCATAGTGTACATGTAGCAAGGTTCTTACCGATTGAACTTTACTATTTGTACACAGATTTTTGGCACGTTGTTTGACACTTAGATGTTGTCAAGTGTCAATTGGATGGGATAACTCTTTGAAATTTATACTGTCCTACATGGTAACGTCACATGCCAAAGTGTAAATAAATGTGTGTACACCATAGTGTACATGCAGCAAGGTTCTTGCCGATTGAACTTTTCCATTTGTACATGGATTTTTGACATATTCTTTTACACTAGCACTGTTGTCAAGTGTCAATTGGAATGAAAAACTATTTTAAATTTGAACTATCAAAGAGGGTAATGTCACATGGCAAAGTGTAAACTAAAGTGTACACCATAGGGTACTTGTAGCATGGTTCGTACCGATTGAAATTTTCAATTTGTACAATGATTTTTGACACGTTGTTTGACACTTACATTGTTATCAAGTGTCAATTGGATGGGAAAGCTATTTGAAATTTAAAATGTTCTACAGGGTAATGTCACTTGGCAAAATGTAAACTAAAGTGTACGCAATAGTGTACATGTAGCAAGGTCCTTACCGATTGAACTTTGCTATTTGTAACTGATTCTTGACACGTTGTTTGACAGTTGTGTTGTTGTCAAGTGTAAATTCGATGCGAAAACTGTTTGAAATTTAAACTATCCAACAGGGTAATGTCCGGTGGTAAAGTATGAACTAAAGTGTACACCATAGCATACATGTAGCATGGTCCTTACCGATTGAACTTTACTATTTACAAACTGATTTTTGACACGTTGTTTATCACTTGTAATATTCATAATTGTCAATTGGACGATAAAACAATTGGAAATTTAAACTGTCCAACAGGGTAAAGTCACGTGGCAAAGTGTAAACTAAAGTGTACACCATAGTGTACATGGGGCAAGGTCCTTACCAATTGAACTTTGCTATTTGCACCCTAATTTTCGACACGTTGTTTGACATTTAAATTGTTGTCAAGTGTCAATTGGATCGGAAAACTATTTGAAATCTAAACTGTCTGACATGGTAATGTCATGTGGCAAAGTGTACACCATAGTGTACATGTAATAAGGTCCTTACCAATCGAACTTTATTATTTGTACATTGATTTTCTACACGTTGTTTAACACTTGTACCGATTGAACTTTGTTATTTGTAAACTATTTTTTGAAGCATTGTCTGACACATACGTTGTTGTCAAGATTCAATTGGAAGAAAAATTGTTCGAAATTTAAATTGTCCAACAGGGTAATGTCACATGGCAAAGTGTAAACTAATGTGTACACCATAGTGTACAAGTAGCAAGGTTCTTACTGATTGAACTTTGTTATTTGTACAATAATTTTTGACACGTTGTTTGACACCTGCATTGTTGTCAAGTGTCAACTGGCTGGGAAAACTATTTGAAATTTAAACTGTCCAACATGGTAATGTCACATGGTAAAGTGTAAACTGAAGTGTACACCGTAGTATACATGTAGCAAGGTTCTTACCGATTGAACTTTGCTACTTGTACACTAATTTTTGACACGTTGCTTGACACTTGCATTGTTGTCAGGTGTCAATTGGATGGGAAAAACATTTGAAATTTAAACTGTCCAATAGAGTAATGTCATGAGGTAAAGCGTAAGCTAAAGTGTACATGTAGCAAGGTTCATACCGGACGAACTTTGCTATTTGTACACTGATTTTTGACACGTCGTTTGATTTTTTCATTATTGTCAAGTGTCAATTGCATGGGAAGACTCTTTTAAATTTATACTGTTCAATAGGGTAATGTCACGTGGCAAAGTGTAAACTAAAGCGTGTACACCATAGTGTACATGTAGCATGGTTCTTGCTGATTAAACTTTGCTATTTGTACACTGATTTTTAACACGTTGTTTAATACTTGCATTGTTGTCAAGTATCAATTGTATGGGAAAATTGTTTCCAATTTAAACTGTCCAGAAGGGTAGTGTTACGTAGCAAAGTGCAATCTAAAGTGTGTACACCATTGTGTGCATGTAGCAAGGTCCTTACCGATTGAACGTTGCTATTTGTAAACTGATTTTTGACACATTGTATGATAGTTGTATTGTTGTCAAGCATCAATTCAATGAGAAAACTATTTGAAATTTAAACTATCCAACAGGATAATGCCAGGTGGCAAAGTGTTAACTAAAGTGTACACCATAGTGTACTTGTAGTAAGGTCCTAATCGATTGAACTTTGCTATTTGTACACAGATTTTTGACATATTGTTTGACACTTAAGTTGTTGTCAAGTGTCAATTGAATGAGAAAACTGTTTGAAATTTAAACTGTCCAACAGGGTAATGACGTGTGGCAAAGTTTAAACGAAAGTGTGCACCATAATGTACATGTCGCAAGGTTCTTACCGATTAAACTTTACTATTTGCACACTCTCTGACACTTGAATTGTTGTCAAGTGTCAATTGGATGAAAAATTGTTCGAAATTTAAATTGTCCAATAGGGTAATGTCACGTGGCAAAGTTTAAACTAACGTGTACACCATAGTGTAAAAGTAGCAAGGTTCTTACCTATTGAACTTTGCTATTTGTACAATGATTTTTGACACTTGCATTGTTGTTAAGTGCCTACTGGATGGGAAAACTATTTGAAATTTAAATAGTCAAACATGGTAATGTCACCTGGTAAAGTGTAAACTAAAGTGTACACCGTAGTGTATATGTAGCAAGATTCTTACCGATTGAACATTACTACTAGACACTAATATTTGACACGTTGTTTGACACTTACATTGTTGTCAAGTGTTAATTGGACGGGAAAAAACTATTTGAAATTTAAACTGTCCAACAGGGTAATGTCACATGGCAAAGTGTAAACTAAAGTATGCACCATAATGTATGTATAACAAGGTTCGTACCGATTGAACTTTGCTATTTGTACATTGATTTTTGACACGTTGTTTGACACTTGCACTATTGTAAAGTGTCAACTAGATGGGAAAACTATTTGAAATTTAAAATGTCCTAGATGGTAATGTCACATGGCAAAGTGTAAACTAAAGTGTACACAGTAGTATACATGTAGCAAGGTCCTTAGCGATTGAACTTTGTTATTTGTAAACTGATTCTTGACACGTTGTTTGATAGTTACATTGTTGTCAAGTGTCAATTCAATGAGAAAATTGTTTGAAATTTAAACTGTCCAACTGGGTAATGTCAGGTGGCAAAGTGTAAACTAAAGTGTATGCCATAGTTTACATGTAGCAAGGTCCTTACCGATTGAACTTTGCTATTTGCAAACTGATTTTTGACACGTTCAACACTTGCAATATTCTTAAGTGTCAACTGGATAGTAAAACTATCTGAAATTTAAAATGTCCAACAGGGTAAAGTCACGTGGCAAAGTGTAAACTAAAGTGTACACCATAGTGTACATGTAGCAAGGTCCTTACCGATTAAACTTTACTATTGGTACATTAATTTTCTACATGTTGTTTGACTCTTGTATTGTTGTCAAGTGCCAATTGGACGGGAAAATGGTTGAAATTTAAATTGTCCAACAGGGAAATGTCATGTGGTAAAGTATAAACTAAAATGTTCACAATAGTGTACATTGGGCAAGGTCCTTATCGATTGAACTTTCTTATTTGTACACTGATTTTCGACACGTTGTTTGACACTTGTATTGTTGTCAAGTGTTAGTTGGAAGGAAAAAGCTGTTTAATATTTAAACTGTCCAAAAGAGTGATGTCACGTGACAAAGTGTAAACTAAAGTGTACACAATAGTTTACATGTAGCAAGGTTCTTACCGATTCAACTTTGCTATTTTTACACTGATTTTTGACACGTTGTTCTACGCTTGCATTGTTGTCAAGGGTCAATCAGATGGAAAAACTGTTTGAAATTTAAGCTATTCAACAGGGTAATGACACGAGGCAAAGTGTAGACTAAAGTGTATACCATAGTGTACATGTCGCAAGATTCTTACCGATTGAACTTTGCTATTTGTACACTATTTTTTAACGTATTGTCTAACACTTGCATTGTTGTCGAGTTTCAATTGGAAGAAAAATTGTTCGAAATTTAAACTGTCCAATAGGGTAATGTCACATGGCAAAGTGTAAACTAATGTATACACCATAGTGTACAAGTAGCGAGGTTCTTACCGATTTAACTTTGCTATTTGTACAATGATTTTTGACACGTTGTTTGACACTTGCATTGTTGTCAAGTGTCAATTAGATGGGAAAACTATTTGAAATTTAAACTGTCCAACATGGTAATGTCACATGGTAAATTGTAAACTAAAGTGTACACCGTAGTGTACATATAGCAAGGTTCTTAACGATTGAACTTTGCTACTTGTAAACTAATTTTTGACACGTTGTTTGACATTTGCATTGTTGTCAGGTTTCAATTGGATGGGAAAACTGTTTGAAAATTCAACTGTCCAATAGGGTAATGTCACGAGGTAAAGCGTAAACTAAAGTGTACATGTAGCAAGGTTCCTACCGGACGAACTTTGCTATTTGTACACTGATTTTTTGGAACGTTGTTTGATACTTGCATTATTGTCAAGTGTCAATTGGATGGGGAGACTCTTTGAAATTTATACTGTCCAACAGGGTAATATCATGTGGCAAAGTGTAAACTAAAGTGTGTACACCATAGTGTACATGTAGCATGGTTCTTGCCGATTGAACTTATCTATTTGTACACTGATTGTTGACACATTGTTTAACACTTGCATTGAGCTCAAGTGTCAATTGGATGGAAAAACTATTTGAAATTTAAACTGTCCAGCAGGGTAGTGTTACGTGGCTAACTACAATCTAAAGTGTGTACACCACAGTGTACATGACGCAAGGTTCTTACCAATTGAACTTTCCTATTTGTATACATATTTTTGATAAGTGGTTTGACAGTTGTATTGTTGTCAAGTCTCAATTGGATGGGAAACCTATTTTAATTTTAAACTGTCCAATAGGGTAATGCTACGTGGCAAAGTGTAAACTAAAGTGTACACCATAGTGTACGTGTGGCAAGGTTCTTACAGATTGAACTTTGCTATTTTAACACTGATTTTTAACACGTTGTTTGACACTTGCATTGATGTTAAGTGTCAATTGGATGGAAAACTATTAGAAATTTAAAATGTCCAACAGGGTAATGTTACTTGGCAAAGTGTTAACTAACGTGTACACCATAGTGTACATGTAGCAAGGTTCTTACCGATTGAACTTTGCTATTTGTACACAAATTTTTGACACGTTGTTTGACACTTGCATTGTTAACAAGTGTCAATTGGATGGGAAACTCTTTGAAATTTATACTGTACAACATGGTAACGTCACGTGGCAAAGTGTAAACTAAAGTGTGTACACCATAGTGTACATGTTGCAAGGTTCTTGCCGATTGAACTTTGCTATTTGTATACTCATTTTTAACATGTTGTTTAACACTTGCATTGTTGTTAAGTGTCAATTGGATGGGAAAACTGTTTGAAATTTAAAGTGTCCAGCAGGGTAGTGTTACGTGGCAAAGTGCAATCTAAAGTTTGTACACCATAGTGTACATGTTGCAAGGTTCTTACCTATTGAACTTTCCTATTTGTACACCGATTTTTGACAAGTTGTTTGACACTTGCATTGCTGACAAGTGTCAATTGGATCGAAAACTGTTTTAAATTTAAACTGTCCAATAGCGTTATGTCACGTGGCAAGGTGTAAACTAAAGTGTACAGCATAGTGTATGTGTAGCAAGGTTCTTACCGATTGAACTTTGCTAAATGTATACTAATTTTTGACACGCTATTTTACACTTGCATTGTTGTCAAGTGTCAACTGGATGGGAATGTCGTTTGAAATTTAAAATGTCCTACAGGGTAATGTCACATGGCAAAGTGTAAACTAAAGTATACACCGTAGTATACATGTAGCAAGGTCCTTACCAATTGAACTTTGCTATTTGAACACTGATTTTTGACACATTGTTTGACACTTAAATTGTTGTCAAGTTTCAATTTGATGGAAAAACTGTTTCAAATTTAAATTGTCGAATAGGGTAATGTCACGTGGTGAAGTGTAAACTAAGGTGTACATTTAGCAAGGTTCATATCGATTGAACTTTGCTATTTGTACACTGATTTTTGACACGTTGTTTGACACTTGCATTGTTGTCAAGTGTCAATTGGATGGTAAATTGATTCAAATTTAAACTGCCCAATGGGGTAATATCGCGTGGCAAAGTGTAAACTAACGTGTAAACCATAGTGTATATGTAGCAAGGTTCTTACTGATTGAACTTTGCTATTTGTACACAGATTTTTGACACGTTGTTCGACACTTGGATTGTTGTCAAGTGTCAATTGGATGGGATAACTCTATGAAATTTATACTGTCCAACATGGTAACGTCACATGGCAAAGTGTAAACTAAAGTGTGTACACCATAGTGTACATTCAGCAAGGTTCTCGTCGATTGAACTTTGTTATTTGTAAATGGATTTTTGACACGTTGTTTGACACTTGCATTGTTGTTAAGTATCAATTAGATGGAAAAACTATTTTAAATTTAAATAGTCAAATAAGGCAATGACATGTGGCAAAGTGTAAACTAATGTATACACAATAGTGTACGTCTAGCAAGGTTCATACCGATTGAACTTTGTTATTTGTACACTAATTTTTGACGCTTTGTTTGACACTTCATTGTTGTCAAGTGTCAACTGAATGGGAAAACTATTTGAAATTTAAAATGTCCTAGAGGGTAATGTCACGTGGCAAAGTGTAAACTAAAGTGTACACAGTAGTGTACATGTAGCAAGGTCCTTAGCGATTGAACTTTGCTATTTGTAAATTGATTCTTGACATGTTGTTTGACAGTTGCATTGTTGTCAAGTGTCAATTCGATAAAAAAACTATTTGAAATTTAAACTGTCCAACAGGGTAATGTCAGATGGCAAAGTGTAAACTAAAGTGTACACAATAGTGTACATGTAGCAAGGTCCTTACTTATTGAACTTTGCTATTTGCAAACTAATTTTTGACACGTTGTTTAACACTTGAAATATTCTTAAGTGTCAATTGGATGGTAAAACTTTTTGAAATTTAAACTGTCCAACAGAGTAAAGTCACGTGGCAAAGTGTAAACTAAAGTGTACATCGTAGTGTTCATGTAGCAAGGTTCTTACCGATTGAAATTTGCTACTTGTACACTAATTTTTGACACGTTGTTTGACACTTGCATTGCTGTCAGGTGTCAATTAGATGGGAAAACTATTTGAAATTTAAACTGTCCAACAGGGTAATGTCATGAGGTAAAGCGTAAACTGAAGTGTACATGTAGCAATGTTCATAACGGACGGACTTTGCTATTTGTACACTGATTTTTGAGACGTTGTTTGATACTTACATTATTGTCAAGTGTCAATTGGATGGGAATACTCTTTGAAATTTATACTGTCCAACAGGGTAATGTCACGGGGCAAAGTGTAAACTAAAGTGTGTACACTATAGTGTACATGTAGCTTGGTTCTTGTTGATTGAACTTTGTTATTTTTACACGAATTTTTGACACGTTGTTTAACACTTGCATTGTTATCAAGGGTCAATTGGATGGGAAAATTGTTTGAAATTTAAACTGTCTAGCAAGGTAGTGTTACGTGGCAAAGTGCTATCTAAAGTGTGTACACCATAGTGTACATGACGCAATGTTCTTAACAATTGAACTTTCCTATTTGTATACCGATTTTTTATATGTTGTTTGATAGTTGCATTGTTGTCAAGTGTCAATTGGATGGAAAAAATGGTTTAATTTTAAACTGTCCAATAGGGTAATGCCACATGGCAAAGTGTAAACTAAAGTGTACACCAACGTGGACGTGTAGCAAGGTTCTTACCGATTGAACATTGCTATTTGTACACTAATTTTTGACACGTTGTTTGACACTTGCACTGTTGTCAAGTGTCAACTGGATGGGAAAGCAGTTTGAAATTTAAAATGTCCTATAGGGTAACGTCATGTGGCAAAGTGTAGACTAAAGTGTACACTGTAGTGTACGTGTAGCAAGGTCCTTACCGATTGAACTTTGCTACTTGTAAACTGATTTTTGACACATTGTTTGACAGTTGCATTGTTATCAAGTGTCAATTTGATGAGAAAACTATTTGAAATTTAAACTGTCCAATAGGGTAATGTTAAGTGGCATAGTGTAAACTAAAGTGTACACCATAGTGTACATATAGCAAGGTCCTTACCGATTGGACTTTGCTATTTGTACACTAATTTTTGACACATTGTTTGACAATTGTATTGTTGTCAAGTGTCAATTGGATGAAAAAATTGTTTGAACTTTAAACTGTCCAACAGGGTTATGTCATGTGGTAAAGTGTAAACTAAAGTATACATGAAGCAAAGTTCATACCAATTGAACTTTGCTATTTGTACACTGTTTTTTGACATGTTGTTCGACACTTGCATTGTTGTCAAGTGTCAAATCAATGGAAAACTATTCGAAATTTAAAATGTCCAACACGGTAATGTCACGTGCCAAAGTTTTAACTAACGTCTACACCATAGTGTACATGTAATAAGGTTCTTACCGATTGAAGTTTGCTATTTGTACACAGATTTTTAACCCGTTGTTTGACACTTGCATTGTTGTCAAGTGTCAATTGGATGGGAAAACTCTTTGAAATTTATACTGTCCAACATGATAACGTCACATGACATAGTGTAAACTCAAGTGTGTACACCATACTGTACATGTTGCAAGGTTCTTGCCGATTGAACTTTGCTATTTCTACACTAATTTTTCCCACATTGTTTGACACTTGAATTGTTGTCAAGTGTCAATTGGATGGGAAAACTGTTTCAAATTTAAACTGTCGAATAGGGTAATGTCACGTGGTAAAGTGTACACTAAAGTGTACATGAAGCAAGGTTCATACCGATTGAACTTTCCTATTTGTACACTAATTTTTGACAGGTTGTTTGACACTTGTATTATTGTCAAGTGTGAATTGAATGGAAAATGGTTCCAAATTTAAAATGTCCAACAGGGTAATATCACATGGCAAAGTGTAAACTAACGTGTAAACTATAGTGTACACGTAGCAAGGTTCTTACCGATTGAACTTTGCTATTTGTACACAGATTTTTAACACGTTGTTTGACACTTGCATTGTTGTCAAGTGTCAATTGGATGGGAAAGCTCTTTGAAATTTATACTGTCCAACATGGTAACGTCACATGGCAATGTGTAAACTAAAGTGTATACAGCATAGTGTACATTCAGCAAGGTTCTTGCCGATTGAACTTTGCTATTTGTACACTGATATTTGACACGTTGTTTGACACTTGCATTGTTGTCAAGTGTCAATTGGATGGAAAAACTATTTTTTATTTAAACTGTCAAATAGGGTAATGTCGCGTGACAAAGTGTAAACTATAGTGTACACCATAGTGTACGTGTAGAAAGGTTCGTAACGGTTGAACTTTGCTATTTGTACACTGATTTTTGACACGTTGTTTGACACTTGCATTGTTGTCAAGTGTCAACCAGATGGGAAAACTATTTGAAATTTAAAATGTCCTATAGGGTAATGTCACGTGGCAAGGTGTAAATAAAAGTGTACACAGTAGTGTACATGTAGCGAGGTCCTTAGCATTTGAACTTTGCTATTTGTAAACTAGTTCATGACACGTTGTTTGACAGTTGCATTATTGTCAAGTGTCAATTTGATGAGAAAACTATTTGAAACTCAAACTGTCCAACAAGGTAATGTCAAGTGGCAAAGTGTAAATTAAAGTGTACACCATAGTGTATATGTAGCAAGGTCCTTGCCGATTGAAATTTACTATTTGTACATTGATTCTCTACACGTTGTTTGACACTTGTATTGTTCTCAAGTGTCAATTGGATGGGAAAATGGTTTGAAATTTAAACTGTCCAACAGGGTAATGTCACGTGGCAAAGTGTAAACTAAAGTGTACACTATAGTGTGCATGGGGCAAGGTCCTTACCAATTGAACTTTGCTATTTGCACACTGATTTTTGACATGTTGATTGACACTTGTATTGTTGTCAAGTGTCAGTTGGATGGAAAAACTGTTTGAAATTTAAACTGTCCAATACAGTGATGTCACATGGTAAAGTGTAAACTAAAGTGTACACAATAGTAAACGTGTAGCAAGGTTCTTACCAATTCAACTTTCCTATTTGTATACTGATTTTTGACGCGTTGTTCGACACTTGCATTGTTGTCAAGGTTCAATTGGATGGAAAAACTATTTGAATTTTAAAATGTTCAATAGGGTAATGACATGAGGCAAAGTGTAAACTAAAGTGTACACCACAGTGTAATGTCACAAGGTTCTTACTGATTGAACTTTGCTAATTGTATACTGATTTTTGACACATTGTCTGACACTTGCATTGTCGTCAAGTGTCATTTGGATGAAAAACTGTTCGAAATTTAAACTATTTAACAGGGTAATGACACGTGATAAAGTATAAACTAAAGTATACACCGTAGTGTACATGTAGTAAGGTTATTACCGATTGAACTTTGCTACTTGTACACTAATTTTTGACGTGTTGTTAGACACTTTCGTTGTTGTCAAGTGTCAATTGGATGGGAAACTGTTTGAAATTTTAACTGTCCAACAGGGTAATGTCACGTGGTAAAGTGTAAACTAAAGTGTACATGTAGCAAGGTTCATACCAGTTGAACTTTGCTATTTGTACACTCATTTTTAACACATTGTTTGAGAATTGCATTATTGCCAAGTGTCAATTGGATAGGAAAACTCTTTGAAATTTATACTATCCAACCGGGTAATGTCACGTGGCAAAATGTAAACTAAAGTGCGTACACCATAGTGTACATGTTGCAATGTTCTTGCCGATTGAACTTTGTTATTTATATACTGATTTTTGACACGTTGCTTAACACTTGCATTTTTTTAAGTGTCAATTGGATGGAAAAACTGTTTGAAATTTAAACTATCCAACAGGGTAGTGTGACGTGGCAAAGTGCAATCTAAAGTGTGTACACCATAGTGTATATATCGCAAGATTCTTACCAATTGAACTTTAATAATTGTACACCAATTTTTGACATGTTGTTTGACACTTGCATTGTTTTCAAGTGTCAATTGGATAGGAAAACTGTTCGAAATTTAAACTTTCCAACAGGATAATGTCACGTGGTAAAGTGTAAGCTAAAGTGTACATGTAGCAAGGTCTTTATTGATTGAACTTTTCTATTTGTAAACTATTTTTTGACACATTGTTTGACACTTGCAATGTTTTCATGTGCCAATTGGATGGGAATGCTGTTTGAAATTTAAATTGTCCAATAGGGTAGTGTCACATTGGAAAGTGTAATCTATAGTGTTCACAGCATAGTGTACATGTTGCAAGATTCTTACCAATTGAACATTGCTATTTGTATACCGATTTTTGACATGTTGTTTGACACTTGCATTGTTGTCAAGTATCAATTGGATAGAAAAACTATTTTAAATTTAAACCGCCCGATAGGGTAATGTCACCTGGCAATGTGTAAACTAAAGTGTACACCACAGTGTACGTGTAGCAAGGTCCTTACTGATTGAACTTTGCAATTTGTACGCTAATTTTTGATACGTTGTTTGACAGTTGCATTGTTGTCAAGTGTCAATTCAATGAGAAAATTGTTCAAAATTTAAACTGTCCAACAGGGTAATGTCAAGTGGCAAAGTGTAAACTAAATTGTACACCTTAGTGTACATGTAGCAAGGTCCTCACCGATTGAAGTTTACTATTTGTACATTGATTTTCGACACGTTGTTTGACACTTGTATTGTTTTCAAGTGTCAGTTGGATGAAAAAACTATTTGAAATTTAAATTGTCTAATAGAGTGATGTCACGGGGCAAAGTGTAAACTAAAGTGTGCACATGTAGCAAGTTTCTTTCCGATTCATCTTTGCTATTTGTACATTGATTTTCGAAACGTTGTTTGACACTTGTATTGCTTTCAAGTGTCAGTTGGATGGAAAAACTATTTGAAATTTAAACTGCCCAACAGAGTGATGTCACATGGTAAAATGTAAACTAAAGTGTACATAGCAGTGTACATATAGCAAGTTCTTTCAGATTGAACTTTGCTATTTGTACACTAATTTTTGACACGTGGTTTGACACATGCATTATTGTCAAGTGTCAATTGGATGGAAAATTGTTCGAAATTTAAACTATTCAACAGGGTAATGTCACGTGGTAAAGTGTAAACTAAAGTGGACACCATTGTGCACGTCTAGCAAGGTCCTTACCGATTGAACTTTGCTATTTACAAACTGATTTTTGACACACTATTTAAAACAAGCATTATTGTTACGTGTCAATTGGATGGTAAAACAGTTTGAAATTTAAACTGTCCAATAGGGTAAAGTCACGTGGCAAAGTGTAAACTAAAGTGTACACCATAGTGTACATGTAGCAAGGTCCTTACCGATTGAACTTTATTATTTGTACATTGATTTTCTACATATTGTTTGACACTTGTATTGTTGTCAAGTGTCAATTGGATGGAAAATGGTTTGAAATTTAAACTGTCCAATAGAGTAATGTCACGTGCGAAAGTGCAATCTAAAGTGTACACCATAGTGTACATGTGGCAAGGTCCTTACCGATTGAACTTTGTTATTTGTACACTGATTTTCGACACGTTGTTTGACACTTGTATTGTTGGCAAGTGTCAGTTGGATGGAAAAACTATTTGAAATTTAAAATGTCCAATAGAGTGATGTCACGTGGCAAAGTGTAAACTAAAGTGTACACGATAGTGTAAATGTAGCTAGGTTCTTACCGATTCAACTTTGCTATTTGTACACTAATTTTTGACACGTTGTTCGACACTTACATTGTTGTCAAGGGTTAATTGCATAGAAAAACTGTTTGAAATTTAAACTGTTCAACAGGGTAATGACACGAGGTAAAGTGTAAACTAAAGTGTACTTCATAGTGTACATGTCGCAAGGTTTTGACCGATTGAACTTTGATATTTGTACACTGATTGTTGACATATTGTCTAACACTTGCATTGTTGTCAAGTGTCAATTGGATGAAAAATTATTCAAAATTTAAACTGTCCAACAAGGTAATGTCATGTGGCAAAGTGTAAACTAACATGTACACCATAGTGTACAAGTAGCAAGGTTCTTAACGATTGAACTTTGCTATTTGTACAATGATTTTTGACACATTATTTGACACTTGCATTGTTGTCAAGTATCAATTGGATGGGAAACCAGTTTGAAATTTAAACTATCCAGCATGGTAATGTCACATGGTAAAGTGTAAACTAAAGTGTACACTGTAGTATACATGTAGCAAGGTTCTTACCGATTGAACTTTGCTACTTGTACACTAATTTTTGACACTTGCATTGTTGTCAAGTGTCAATTAGATGGGAAAACTATTTTAAATTTAAACTGTCCAACAGGGTAATGTCACGTGGTAAAGTGAAAACTGAAGTGTACATGTAGCAAGTTTCATACCGGTTGAACTTAGCTATTTGTACACTGATTTTTGACACGTTGTTTGACACTTGCATTATTGTTAAGTGTCAATTGCATGGAAAAAATCTTTAAAACTTATACTGTACAACAGGGTAATGTCACGTGGCAAAGTGTAAACTAAAGTGTGTACACCATAGTGTACATACAGCAAGGTTCTTGTCGATTGAATTTTGCTATTTGTACACTAATTTTTGACATGTTGTTTGCACTTGCATTGTTATCAAGTGTCAAATGGATGAAAAAACTATTTTAAATTTAAACTGTCAAATAGGGTAACGTCACATGGCAAAGTGTAAACTAAAGTATACACCATAGTGTATGTGTAGCAAGGTTCGTACCAATTGAACTAAGCTATTTGTACACTGATTTTTGACACGTTGTTTAACACTTGCATTGTTGTCAAGTGTCAACTGGATGGAAAAATTATTTGAAATTTAAAATGTCCTACAGGGTAATGTCACGTGGCAAACTGTAAACTAAAGTGTACACATTAGTGTACATGTAGCAAGGTCCTTACCGATTGAACTTTGCTATTTGTAAACTGATTCTTGACATGTTGTTTGATAGTTGCATTGTTGTCAAGTGTCAATTCGATGAGAAAACTGTTTGAAATTAAAAATGTCCAATAGGGTAATGTCTGGTGGCAAAGTGTAAACTAAAGTGTGCACCATAGTGTACATGTAGCAAGGTCCTTACTTATTGAACTTTGCTATTTATAAACTGATTTTCAACACGTTGTTTGACACTCGTAATGTTTTCAAGTGTTAGTTGGATGGAAAAACAATTCAAAATTTAAACTGTCCAATAGAGTGATATCACGTGGCCAAGTGTAAACTAATGTGTATACAATACTGTACATGTAGCAAGGTTTTTACCGATTCAACTTTGTTATTTGTACACTAATTTTTGACACTTTGTTCGACACTTGCATTGTTGTCAATGGTCAATTGGACGGAAAAACTGTTTGAAATTTAAACTGTTCAATAGTGTAATGACACGAGGTAAAGTGTAAACTAAAGTGTACACCATAGTGTACATGTCGCAAGGTTTTTACTGATTAAACTTTACTATTTGTACACTGATTTTTGACGTATTGTTTGATACTTGTATTGTTTTCTAGTGTCAATTGGATGAAAAACTGTTCGAAATTTAATCTGTCCAACAGAGTAATGTCACATGGCAAAGTGTAAACTAATGTGTACATCATAGTGTACAGGTAGCAAGGTTCTTACCGATTGAACTTTACTATTTGTACAATAATTTTTGACACGTTGTTTAACACTTGCATTGCTCTCAAGTGTCAATTGGATGGGAAAACTGTTTGAAATTTAAACTGTCCAGCATGATAGTGTCAAGTGGTAAAGTGTGAACTAAATTGTACACCGTTGTGTATATGTAGCAAGGTTCTTACCCATTGAACTTTGCTACTTGTACACTAATTTTTGACACTTTTTTGACACTTCCATTGTTGTCAAGTGTCAATTGGATGGAAAAATTGTTTGAAATTTAAACTGCCCAACAGGGCAATGTCAAATGGTAAAGTGTAAACTAAAGTGTACATGTAGCAAGGTTCATACAAGTTGAACTTTTTTATTTTACACTAATTTTTGACATGTTGTTTGACACTTGCATTATTGTCAAGTGTTAATTGGATGGAAAAACTCTTAGAAATTTATACTGTCCAACAAGGTAATGTCACGTGGCAAAGTGTAAACTAAAGTGTGTACACCATAGTGTAGATGCAGCAAGGTTCTTACATATTGAACTTTGCTATTTGTCCACTAATTTTTGATACGTTGTTTGACACTTACATTGTTTTCAAGTGTCAATTGGATGGAAAAACTTGTTTAAATTTAAACAATCAAATAGGGTAATGTCACTTGGCAAAGTGTGAAATAAGGTGTACACCATAGTGTATATGTAGAAATGTTCGTACCGATTGAACTTTGCTATTTGTACACTGATTTTTGACACGTTGTTCGACACTTGCATGGTTGTCAAAGGTCAATTGACTGAAAAATTGTATGAAATTTAAACTGTTCAACAGGGTAATGACAAGAGGTAAAATGTAAACTAAAGTGTATACCATAGTGTACATGTCGCAAGGTTTTTACCGATTGAACTTTGCTATTTGTACACTGATTTTTGACGTATAGGCTAATACTTGCATTGTTATCAAGTGTCAATTGGATGAAAAACTTTTCAAAATTTAAACTGTCCAACAGGGTAAAGTCACTTGGCAAAGTGTAAACTAATGTGTACACCATATTGTACAAGTAGCAAGGTTCTTACCGAATGAACTTTGCTATTTGAACAATGATTTTTGACACGTTGTTTGACACTTGCATTGTTGTCAAGTGTCAATTGGATGGGAAAATTGTTTGAAATTTAAACGGTCGAACATGGTAATGTCACGTGGTAAAGTGTAAACTAAAGTGTACACCGTAGGGTACATGTAGTAAGGTTTTTACTGATTGAACTTTGCTACTTGTACACTAATTTTTGACACATTGTCTGACACTTGCATTGTTGTCAAGTGTCATTTGGATGGGAAAACTATTTAAAATTTAAATTGTCCAACAAAGTAATGTCACGTGGTATAGTGTAAACTAAAGTGTACATGTAGCAGGGTTCATACCGGTTGAACATTGCTATTTGTACACTAATTTTTGACATATTTTTTGACACTTACATTATTGTCAAAGGTCAATTGGATGGAAAAACTCTTTGAAACTTATACTGTCCAACAGGGTAATATCACGTGCCAAAGTGTAAACTAAAGTGTATACACCATAGTGTACATGCAGCAAGGTTCTTGCCGATTGAACTTTGCTATTTTTACGCTGATTCTTGACACGTTGTTTGACACTTGCATTGTTGTCGACTGTCAATTGGATGGAAAAACTATTTTAAATTTAAACTGTCAAATAGGGTAATGTCACGTGGCAAAGTGTACACCATAGTGTATGTGTCGCAAGGTTCGTACCGATTGAACTTTTCTATTTGTACACTGATTTTTTGACATGTTGTTTGACACTTACATTGCTGTCTAGTGTCAACAGGATGGAAAAATGATTGAATGTCCTGTAGGGTAATGTCACGTGGCAAAGTGTAAACTAAAGTGTACACATTAGTGTACATGTAGTAAGGTCTTTAACGATTGAACATTGCTATTTGTAAACTTATTCTTGACACGCTGTTTGACAGTTGCATTATTGTCAAGTGTCAATTCGATGAGAAAACTATTTGAAATTTAAAGTGTCAAACAGGGTAATGTCAGGCGGCAAAGTATAAACAAAAGTGTACACCATAGTCTAAATGTAGCAAGGTCCTTACTGATTGAAGTTTGCTATTTGTACACTGATTTTTGACACGTTATTTGACACTTGTATTGTTTTCAAGTGTCAGTTGGATGGAAAAACTATTTGAAATTTAAACTATCCAATAGAGTGATGTCACGTGGCAAAGTGTAAACTAAAGTGTACACAATAGTGTACGTGTAGCAAGGTTCTTACCGATTCAACTTTGCTATTTGTACACCAATTTTTGACACATTGTTCGACACTTGCATTGTTGTCAAGGGTCAATTGGATGGAAAATTTGTTTGAAATTTAAACTGTTCAATAGGTTAACGACACAAGGAAATGTGTAAACTAAAGTGTACACCATAGTGTACATGTCGCAAGGTTTTTACCGATTAAACTTTGCAATTTGTACACTGATTTTTGACGTATTTTTTGATACTTGCATTGTCGTAAAGTGTCAATTGGATGAAAAACTATTCGAAATTAAAATTGTCCAACAGGATAATATCACATGGCAAAGTGTAAACTAACGCGTGCACCATAGTGTACAAGTAGCAAGGTTCGTACCGATTGAACTTTGCTATTTGTAAAATGATTTTGACACGTTGTTCAACACTTGCATTGTTCTCAAGTGTCAATTCGATGGGAAAACCATTTGAAATTTAAACTGTCCAACATGGTAACATCATGTGCTAAAGTGTAAACTATATTGTACACCGTAGTGTACATGTGGCAAGGTTCTTACCGATTGAACTTTGCTACTTGTACACTAATTTTTGACACGTTGTTTGAACCTTGCATTGCTGTCAAGTTTCAATTGGATGGGAAAATTGTTTGAAATTTAAACTGTCCAACAGGGTAATGTCACATGGTAAAGTGTAAACTAAAGTGTACATGTAGCAAGGTTCATACCGGTTGATCTTTGCTACTTGTGCACGGATTTTTGATACGTTTAACACTTGCATTATTTTCAAGTGTCAATTGGATGGAAAAACTCTTTGAAATTTATACTGTCCAATAGGGTAATGTCACGTGGCAAAGTGTAAACTAAAGTGTGTAAACCATAGTGTACATGCAGCAAGGTTTTTGCCGATTGAACTTTGCTATTTTACACTAATTTTTGACACGTTGTTTGACACTTGCATTGCTGTCTAGTGTCAATTGGATGGAAAAATTGTTTTAAATTTAAACTATCAAATAGGGTAATGTCATGTGGCAAAGTGTAAACTAAAGTGTATACCATAATGTACGTATAGCAAGGTTCGTACCGATTGACCTTTGCTATTTGTACACTGATTTTTGACACGTTGTTTGACACTTGTATTGTTGTCAAGTGTCAACTGAATGGGAAAACTATTTGAAATTTAAAATGTCCTACAGGGTAATGTCACGTGGCAAAGTGTAAACTAAAGTGTACACATTAGTGTACATGTAGCAAGGTCCTTACTGATTGAACTTTGCTATTTGTAAACTGATTCTTGACACGTTGTTTGACAGTTGCATTGTTGTCAAGTGTCAATTCGATGAGAAAACTATTTGAAATTTAAACTGTCCAACAAGGTAATGTCAGGTGGCAAAGTGTAAACTAAAGTGAACAACATAGTGTAGATGTAGCAAGGTCCTTATCGATTGAACTTTGCTATTTGCAAACTGATTTTTGACAAATTGTTTAACACTTGCATTATTGTTAAGTGTGAATTGGATGGTAAAACTATTTGAAATTTAAACTATCCCACAGGGTAAAGTCACGTGGCAAAGTGTAAACTAAAGTGTACACCGTAGTGTACATGTAGCAAGGTCCTTACCGATTTAACTTTACTATTTGTACATTGATTTTCTACACATTGTTTGACTTATTGTGGTCAAGTGTCAATTGAATGGAAAATGGTTTGAAATTTAAACTGTCCAATTGGGTAATGTCACGTGGCAAAGTGTAAACTAAAGTATACACCATAGTTTACATGTGGCAAGGTCCTTACCGATTGAACTTTGCTATTTGTAAACTGAAGTGTGTACATCATAGTGTACATGGAGCAAGGTTCTTACTGATTGAACTTTGCTATTTGTACACTAATTTTTAACGCATTGTCAAACACTTGCATTGTTGTCAAGTGTCAATTGGATGGGAAAACTCTTTTAAATTTATACTGTCCAATAGGGTAATGTCTCGTGGTGAAGTGTAAACTAAAGTGTGTACACCATAGTGTACATGTAGCAAGGTTCTTGCCGATTGAACTTTGCTATTTGTACACTAATTTTTAACGCATTGTCTGATACTTGCATTGTTGTTACGTGTCAACTGCATGAAAAACTGTTCGAAATTTGAACTGTCCAACAGGGTAATGTCACATGACAAATTGTAAACTAACGTGTACATCATAGTGTACAAGTAGAGAGGTTCTTACCGATTGAACTTTGCTATTTTTTACACTGATTTTGGAAATGTCGTTTGACACTTGCATTGTTGTCAAGTGTCAATTGGATAGGAAAACTGTGTTGAAATTTAAATTGTCCAACAGGGTAATGTCACGTGGTAAAGTGTAAACTAAAGTGTACACCATAGTGTACATGTGGCAAGGTCCTTACCGATTGAACTTTGCTATTTGTAAACTGATTTTTGACACGTTGTTTGACACTTTCATTGTAGTCATGTGTCAATTGGATGGGAAAACTTTTTGAAATTTAAATAGTCCAACAGGGTAGTGTCATGTGACAAAGTGTAATCTATAGTGTGTACACCATAGTGTACATGTCGCAAGGTTCTAACCAATTGATCTTTGCTATTTGTACATCGATTTTCGACACTTGCATTATTGTCAAGTGTCAATTGGATGAAAAACTAATCGAAATTTAAACTGTCCAACAGGGTAATGTCATGTGACAAAGTGTAAACTAAAATGTACACAATTGTGTACATATAGTAAGGTTCTTTCCGATTCAACTTTGCAATTTGTTTACTAATTTTTGACACGTTATTTGACATTTGCATTGTTGTCAAGGGTCAATTGGATGGAAAAACTATTTGAAATTTAAACTGTCCATCAGGGTAATGACACGTGGCAAAGGGTAATCTAAAGTGTACGCCATGGTGTACATGTCGCAAGGTTCTTACTGATTGAATATTACTATTTATACACTGATTTTTGACACGTTTTTTGACACTTGTATTGTTGTCAAGCGTCAATTGGATGGAAAACTATTTGAAATTTTAACTGTCCAGTAGTGCAATGTCATGTGGCAAAGTGTAAACTAACGTGTACACCATAGTGTGCATGTAGCAAGGTTCTTACCAATTGGACTTTGCTATTTGTGCACAGATTATTGACACGTTGTTTGAAACTTACATCATTGTCAAGTTTCAATTGGATGGGAAAACTCTTTGAAATTTATACTGTTCAACAGGGTAATGTCACATGGCAAAGTGTAAACTAAAGTTTGTACACTATGGTGTAAGCGTAGCAAGGTTCTTGCCAATTGAACTTTGCTATTTGAACACTAATTTTTGACACATTGTTTGTTACTTGCATTGTTTACAAGTGTCAATTAGATTGAAAAACTATTTTAAATTTAAACTGACAAATAGGGTAATGTCAGGTGGCAAAGTGCAAACTAAAGTGTACATGTAGCAAGGTCCTTACCGATTGAACTTTGCTATTTGTAAACTAATTCTTGACACGTTGTTTGACAGTTGCATTGTTGTCAAGTCTCAATTTGATGAGGAACTTGTTTGAAATTTAAACTGTCCAACTGGGTAAAGTCACGTGGCAAAATGTAAACTAAAGTGTATGTCATAGTGTACAAGTTGCAAGGTCCTTACCGATTGAACTTTACTATTTGTATATTTATTTTCTATACCTTGATTGAAACTTGTGTCATTGTCAAGTGGCAATTGGATGGGAAAATGATTTGAAATTTAAATTGTTCTACCAAGTAACGACACATGGCAAAGTGTAAACTAAAGTGTACACCGTAGTGTACATGGGGCAAGGTCCTTACCGATTGAACTTTGCTATTTGTACACTGATTTTTGACACGTTGTTAAACACTTGTATTGTTGTCAAGTGTCAATTGGATGGAAGAACTGTTTGAAATTTAAACTATCCAATTGAGTGATGTCATGTGGCAAAGTGTAAACTAAAGTGTACACAATCATAAATGTGTAGCAAGGATCTTACCGATTCAACTTTCCTATTTGTGCACTGATTTTTAACACGTTATTCGACACTTGCATTGTTGTCAAGAGTCAATTGGATAGAAAAACTATTTGAAATTTAAACTGTCCAACAGGGTAATAAACGTGGCAAAGTGTAAACAAAAGTGTACACCATAGTGTACATGTCGCAAGGTTCTTACTGATTTAACTTTGCTATTTGTACACTGATTTTTGACACGTTTTTTGACACTTGCATTGCTGTGAAGTGTCAATCGGATGAAAAACTGCTTTAAATTTAAACTATTCAATAGGGTAATGTAATGTCGTAAAGTGTAAACTAACGTGTACACCATAGTGTACAAGTAACATGGTTCTTACCGATTGTGCTTTGCTATTTGTACACTGATTTTTGACATGTTGTTTGACACTTGTATTGTTGTCAAGTATCAATTGGATGGGAAAATTGTTTGAAAATTAAACTGTCCAACAGGGTAATGTCACGTGGTAAAGTGTAAAGTAAAGTGTACACCGTAGTGTACATGTAGCAAGGTTCTTACCGATTGAACTTTGCTGCTTGTACACTAATTTTTGACACTTTGTTTGACACTTACATCGTTATCAAGTGTCAATTGGACGGGAAAACTGTTTGAAATTTAAGTTGTCCAATAGGGTAATGTCACGTGGTAAAGTGTACATGTAGCAAGGTTCAAACTGATTGAACTTTGCTATTTATACACTGATTTTTGACACGTTATTTGACACTTGCATTGTGGTCAAGGGTCAATTAAATGGAAAAACTCTTTGGAATTTATACTGTCCCACTGGGTAATGTCACGTGGCACAGTGTAAACTAAAGTGTGTACACCATACTGTACATGTAGCAACATTCTTGCTGATTGAACTTTGCTATTCGTACACTGATTTTTTACGCGTTGTCTTACACTTGCACTATTGACAAGTGTTAATTGGATGAAAAATTGTTCGATATTTAAACTATCCAACAAGGTAATGTCACGTGGCAAAGTGTAAACTAACGTATACAACATAGTGCACAAGTGGCAAGGTTCTAACCGATTGAACTTTGCTACTTGTACACTGATTTTTGACACATTGTTTGACACTTGCATTTATTGTCAAGTGTCAACTGGATGGGAAAACTATTTGAAATTTAAAATGCCCTACAGGGTAATGTCATGGGGCAAAGTGTAAACTAAAGTGTACACAGTAGTGTACATGTAGCAAGGTCCTTAGCGATTGAACTTTGCTATCTGTAAACTGATTATTGACATGTTGTTTGATAGTTACATTGCTATTAAGTGTCAATTCGATGAGAAAACTGTTTGAAATTTAAACTGTCCAACAGGGAAATATCAGGTGGCAAATTGTAAACTAAAGTGCACACCATAGTGTACATGTAGCAAGGTCCTTACCGATTGAACTTTGCTATTTGTAAACTGATCCTTGACATGTTGTTTAACACTTGAAATATTCTTAAGTGTTAATTGAATGGTAAAACTATTCAAAATTTAAACTGTCCAACAAGGTAAAGTCATGTGGCAAAGTGTAAACTAAAGTGTACACCATAGTATACATGCAGCAAGGTTCTTACCGATTGAACTTTACTATTTGTACATTGATTTTCTACACATTGTTTGACACTTGTATTGTTGTCATGTGTCAATTGGATGGGAAAATGGTTTGAAATTTAAACTGTCCAATAGGGTAATGTCACGTGGTAAAGTGTAAACTAAAGTGTTCACCATAGTGTACATGGGGCAAGGTCCTTACCGATTGAACTTTGTTATTTGTACACTGATTTTTGACACGTTGTTTAACACTTGTATTGTTGTCAAGTGTTAGTTGGATGAAAAAGCTCTTTGAAATTTAAACTGTCCAGTAGAGTGATGTCACGTGACAAAGTGTAAACTAAAGTGTACACAATAGTGTACATGTAGCAAGGTTCTTACCGATTCAACTTTGCTATTTGTACACTGATTTTTGGCACGTTGTTCGACGCATGCATTGTTGTCAAGGGTCAATTGGATGGAAAAACTATTTGAAATTTAAGCCTTTCAATAGGGTAATGACATGAGGCAAAGTGTAAACTAAAGTGTACACCACAGTGTACATGTCGCAAGTTCTTACCGATTGAACTTTGTTTTTCGTACACTACTTTTTGACATATTGTCTGACACCTGCATTGTTGTCAAGTTTCAATTGGAAGTAAAATTGTTCGAAATTTAAACTGTCCAATAGGGTAATGTCACGTGGCAAAGTGTAAACTAATGTGTACACCATAGTGTACAAGTAGCAAGGTTCTTACCAATTGAACTTTGCAATTTGGACAATGATTTTTGACACGTTGTTTGACACTTGCATTGTTGTCAAGTGCCAATTGGATGGGAAAACTATTTGAAATTTAAACTGTCCAACATTGTAATGTCGCGTGGTAAAGTGTAAACTAAAGTGTACACCGTAGTGTACATGTAGCAAGGTTCTTACCGATTGAACTTTGCTACTTGTACACTAATTTTTGACACATTGTTTGACACTTGCATTATTGTCAGGTGTCAATTGGATGGAAAAACTGTTTGAAATTTAAACTGCCCGACAGGGTAATGTCACGAGGTAAAGCGTAAACTAAAGTATACATGTAGTAAGGTTCATACTGGACAAACTTTGCTATTCGTAAACTGATTTTTAACACGTTGTTTGATACTTGCATTATTGTCAAGTGTCAATTGCATGGGAAGACTCTTTGAAATTTATACTATCCAATAGGGTAATGTCACGTGACAAAGTGTAAACTAAAGCTTGAACACCATAGTGTACATGTAGCATGGTTCTTGCCGATTAAACTTTGCTATTTGTACAATGATTTTTGACACTTTTTTTACCACTTGCATTGTTGTCAAGTGTCAATTGGATGGGAAAACTGTTTAAAATTTAAATTGTCCAGCAGGGTAGTGTTATGTGGTAAAGTGCAATCTAAAGTGTGTACACCATAGTGTACATGACACAAGGTTCTTACCAATTGAACTTTCCTATTTGTATACCGATTTTTGATATGTTGTTTGACAGTTGCATTATTGTCAAGTGTCAATTGGATGGAAAAGATGTTTTAATTTTAAATTGTCCAATAGGTCAGTGTCACGTGGCAAAGTGTAAACTAAAGTGTACACCGCTGTGTACATGTAGCAAGGTCCTTACCGATTGAACTTTGCTATTTGTTAACTGATTTTTGACACGCTGCTTGACGGTTGCATTGTTGTCAAGTGTCAATTCGATGAGAAAACTATTTGAAATTTAAACTGTTCAACAGGGTAATGTTAGGTGGCAAAGTACAAACTATAGTGTACACCATATTGTACATGTAACAAGGTCCTTACCGATTGAACTTTGCTATTTATACACTGATTTGTGACATATTGTTTGACACTTGTATTGTTGTCAAGTGTCAATTGGATGGAAAAACTGTCTGAAATTTAAACTGTCTAATAGGGTAATGTCACGTGGTAAAGTGTAAACCAAAGTGTACATGTAGCAAGGTTCATACCGATTGAAATTTGCTATTTGTACACTGATTTTTGACACGTTGTTTGACACTTGCACTGTTGTCAAGTGTGAATTGGATGGAAAACTGTTCAAAATTTAAACTATCCAACAGGGTAATGTCACGTGGCAAAGTGTTAACTAATGTGTACACTATAGTGTACATGTTGCAAGCTTCTTATCGATTGAACTTTGCTATTTGTACACAGATTTTTGACACGTTGTTTGACACTTGCATTGTTGTCAAGTGTCAAATGGATGGGAAAACTCTTTGAAATTTATACTGTCCAACATGATAACGTCACATGGCAAAGTGTAAACAAAAGTGTGTACACCAAAGTGTACATGCAGCAAGGTTCTTGCCGATTGAACTTTGCTATTTCAACACTGATTTTTGACACATTGTTTTACATTTGCACTGTTGTCAAGTGTCAATTCCATGGAAAAACTATTTTAAATTTACACTATCAAATAGGGTAATGCCACGTGATAAAGTGTAAACCAAAGTGTACACCATAGTGTACATGTAGCAAGGTTCGTACCGATTGAACTTTACTATTTGTACACTGATTTTTGACACGTTGTTCGACACTTACATTATTGTCAAGTGTCAATTGGATGGAAAAACTATTTCAAATTTAAAATGTCCTAGAGGGTAATGTCACGTGGCAAAGTGGTAACTAAAGTGTACACAGTAGTATACATGTAGCAAGGTCCTTACCGATTGAACATTGCTATTTGTAAATTGATTCTTGACACGTTGTTTGACAGTTGCATTGTTATCAAGTGTTAATTCCATGAGAAAACTATTTGAAATTTAAACTGTCCAACAGGGTAATGTCCGGTGGCAAAGTGTAAACTAATGTGTACACCATAGCGTACATGTAGCAAGATCCTTACCGATTGAACTTTGCTATTTGCAAACTAATTTTTAACACGTTGTTTATCACTTGCAATATTCTTAAATGTCAATTGGATGGCAAAACAATTTGAAATTTAAATAGTCCAACAGGGTAAAGTCACGTGGCAAAGTGTACACCATAGTGTACATGTAACAGGGTCCTTACCGATTGAACTTTACTATTTGTACATTGATTTTCTACACATTTTTGACACTTGTATTATGGTCAAGTGTCAATTGGATGGAAAACTATTCGAAATTTAAACTGTCCAACAGGATAATG
>NW_019234309.1:0-2380 GCF_002742605.1 Olea europaea var. sylvestris
TTTTTTGTTGATTCTCTTTAAGTTCCTTCTTTTCCGCGGTAGATAGAGTTGAAATGTTATCTATGTTAATATACCCATCATTGACGACATCCCATAAATTTTGCGCACAAAAGTAGATCTTCATTTTGATGGACCAAAAGTCATAATTGTCTCCATTAAATGTTGGAATAGGGATGGACGAACGGAAAGCGTTTGCCATAATATCTGATTACGCCCAATATCAATCGAACCTGGCTCTGATACCAATGATGGTTTTTCTTCTAGTGATGAGATTAGATTAGATGTTTTAATAAGTTTAGTATGGGATAATTGTGGAGGTAGAAAATAGTTACCTTTTTGTTAGAAGTTAGTAGTATGGAAGATTTTGATAGAAAGTAATTTAGTAGGCAAAGTGGGTAGGAGAAATGAACTTTATTAGAATGACAATGACTTTTTTTGCTTACATACAAATGAGAGACTCATACTCTATTTATAGACCATAGCTTAAATATGATTTCTTTTAAATAATTCTACATGTGCCTACAAACCTCACAAACTTTCTTGGTGTCCAAAGTTTCTCTAAGGAATTCTAGATAAATCTAATTTTTTATTATTCTTGCTTGCCAAGCAATTCTAGCATCTTCCACAAAATTCCTATATATGCATCAACCATCAATAAAATCTAAAAGTAATTCAGCTGCAGTGAAGGCCATCGCTCAATTCTGGCCTCAGATGATGAACATGCAATAATCTTTAGTTTTCGTAAGGACAATCCCCTAAGTAAACAATATTAGTAGATGTTGAGGTTCTGTCATGTCGATTGCTTGCCTAATTGGCATAAAAAAGGCATAGAGATTGCAGGACTAGTTGGATTTGTTATTTGTTTGTTTCAAAAGTGTTTTCTTGCATGCTCTTTTATCTTGTCTAGTGCGTGTGGCAGGCCTTGGGGTGATAGAGAACTGTGAAACCTTTCTTACTAGAATGCGGAAGTGGGTGATGTTTTGTTTGGGGTGGCCAAGAATTGTAGGCTGGGAAAACTATGGCATAGTTACATTTTGTGAGAACTCTTAGGTGAAATGAATAGGTTTGTACATGGTCAGGGCTAAGGGATGACCAAGTTATTGTGTTCATTGCTAGGAATCATGATTAATTGGACAAAGTACTGCTGGAGGTGAAAGAGGAAAGGGTCACAAGTCCTACTTATATCCAACAACACAAGCGCCACATGATAGCTATTTCAAATTAGATATGGACATCTCAGGTGTGGAAGGAGCTTCTATACTATGAGTTTAGATTTGCTGTCCACCTAATGAATGGTTGACACATTATTTTAAATTAATATATCCAACATTTTTCTCATTACTACTTGTGCTTAAAATTAGGTGACATTTTAATATAAAATGATGTGTTAATCATTCATTCGTGGATAACAAAATTCAGATAATTGATCTCAACTCCATACCACGGGTGCTGTCATTGGGGACAAGTTTGAGGGTGGTTGGGGCGATTGCAAGCAAAGAAAGTTATTGGACACACATAGCTGAAGATGCTAAAGCATAGAAAGTTTGGGATTGCTATGATTTTGGCCAGGAAACGTGGCTATCAAATTGCTGCTATGGAATGTGACTTGTAAGGGTAGTGCATAGAAACAAAATTTATGTAAATCTTTTTATTCACTCTAGCAATCATGATATTTTTTTCCTAGGTTTGTAATCTTTGTGACTGTACAAAGCATGTCTCAAACATTCAATGTTTTTAAGTCGTATAGTTTTTACAACTCTCATATGTCATAAATTTGAGATTTATTCCATAAGGTTTAGATTTTCTTCGAATATTTTTTGAATCAATTTTATCTAACTATGTCGTTAAAACTAATTGTTGATTTTGACATAAAATTTTAATTTGATTTTAATTCAAACCAAATAGGGACTTATTTTAAATAGGAATATTAACTTTGATATAAAAATATTATTAAAAGGGGGTGTATTCAATTGAAAATTTTGGAAACTTTTATAGACTATTTTTAAGTGATGACTTTTGTGGATTTCGTGGACTCTTTTAGATTTGTCGCGAATTAAAGAAAGTCTTTCGTAAGTTTCTATAAGCTTTTATTTTAAAATTTTTATAGACTTTTGTAGAATCCAAAATCTTTTGAATACTTTCATATAAAATAGAATTTTCATGGATTTAGTATAACATTGTAAAGTTCTCACATATGAGATGATAGTTTCCATAATTTCCATTTCCCTCCCCATATAATAAAAAATATTTTTTTAAAAATAAAAATTTAAGTCACCTTAATTTTGTTATTCTTTGATAAAAAATAAATAATAAAATTAACGCTCAGTATTATCAATATGGCATATCTTTAAAAATAAATAACAAATCAATATGTTCAAAT
>NW_019234310.1:0-2380 GCF_002742605.1 Olea europaea var. sylvestris
AAACCGCGCCGAGGGCAATTTCGTAATTTTTTGCGATGGTTGCGTAATGGGCTAAAATTTGACAGGTTGATCGGAAACAAAAACGCGCCGGGGGCAATGTCATCATTTTTCGCGACGGTGTCGGAATGGGCTAAAATTTGACAGGTTGATCGGAAACAAAAATCGCGCCGGGGGCAATTTCGTCATTTTTCCCGATGGTGTCGGATTTGGCTGAAATTTAGCAGGTTGATCGGAAACAAAAACCGCGCTAGGGGTAATTTTGTCATTTTTCGCGACGGTGTCGGAATGGACTGAAATTTGGCAGGTTGATCGGAAACAAAAATCGCGCCGGGGGCAATTTCGTCATTTTTCCCGATGGTGTCGGATTTGGCTGAAATTTAGCAGGTTGATCGGAAACAAAAACCGCGCTAGGGGTAATTTTGTCATTTTTCGCGACGGTGTCGGAATGGTTTAAAATTTGACAGATTGATAGGAAACAAAAATCGCGTCGGGGGCTATTTCGTCATTTTTCGCTACGGTGTCGGAATGTGCTGAAATTTGGCAGGTTGATTGGAAACAAAAATTGCGCTGGTAGCGATTCGTCATTTTTTACGACGGTGTCGGAATGGGCTGAAATTTGGCTGTTGATTGGAAACAAAAATCGCGCTGGGGGCAATTTCGTCATTTTTCGCGACGGTGTCAGAATGGGCTAAAATTTGACAGGTTGACAGGAAACAAAAATCGTGCCGGGGGCAATTTTCGTCATTTTTCGCGACGGTTGCGTAATGGGCTAAAATTTGACAGGTTGATCGGAAACAAAAATCGCGCCGAGGGCAATTTAGTCATTTTTCGCGACGGTTTCGGAATGGGCTAAAATTTGACTGTTTGATCGGAAACAAAAATCGCGCCGAGGGCAATTTCATCATTTTTCGCGACGGTGTCGAAACGGGCTGAAATTTGGCAGGTTGATAGGAAACGAAAATCTCTCCGGGGGCAATTTTACCATTTTTCGCGCCGGTGTCGGAATGGGCTAAAATTTGACAGGTTGATCGGAAACAAAAATCGCGCCGAGGGCAATTTCGTCATTTTTCGCGAAGGTGTCGGAAAGGACTGAAATTTGGCAGGTTGATCGGAAACAAAAATTTCGCTGGGGGCCATTCGTCATTTTTTGCAACCGTGTCGGAATGGGTTGAAATTTGGCTGGTTGATTGGAAACAAAAATCGCGCCGGAGGCAAATTCGTCATTTTTCCCGGTGGTGTCGGATTTGGCTGAAATTTAGCAGGTTGATCGGAAACAAAAACCGCGCTAGGGGTAATTTTGTCATTTTTCGCGACGGTGTCGGAATGGTTTAAAATTTGACAGATTGATAGGAAACAAAAATCGCGTCGGGGGCAATTTCGTCATTTTTCGCGACGGTGTTGGAATGGGCTGAAATTTGCCAGGTTGATTGGAAACAAAAATTGCGCTGGTAGCGATTCGTCATTTTTTACGACGGTGTCCGAATGGGCTGAAATTTGGCTGGTTGATTGGAAACAAAAATCGCGTCGGGGGCAATTTCGTCATTTTTCGCGACGGTGTCAGAATGGGCTAAAATTTGACAGGTTGATAGGAAACAAAAATCGTGCCGGGGGCAATTTCGTCATTTTTCGCGACGGTGTCAGAATGGGCTAAAATTTGACAGGTTGATAGGAAACAAAAATCGTGCCGGGGGCAATTTCGTCATTTTTCGCGACGGTGTCAGAATGGGCTAAAATTTGACAGGTTGATAGGAAACAAAAATCGTGCCGGGGGCAATTTCGTCATTTTTCGCGACGGTGTCAGAATGGGCTAAAATTTGACAGGTTGATAGGAAACAAAAATCGTGCCGGGGGCAATTTCGTCATTTTTCGCGACGGTGTCGGAATGGGCCGAAATTTGGAAGGTTGATTAGAAACAAAAATCGCGCCGGGGGCAATTTCGTCATTTTTCGTGACTGTGTCGGAATGGGCTGAAATTTTGCAGGTTGATCGGAAACAAAAATTGCGCTGGGAGCGATTCGTCATTTTTTACGACGGTGTCGGAATGGGCTGAAATTTGGTTGGTTGATTGGAAACAAAAATCGCGCCGTGGGCCATTTCGTCATTTTTCGCGACGGTGTCGGAATGGGCCGAAATTTGGAAGGTTGATTAGAAACAAAAATCGCGCCGGGGGCAATTTCGTCATTTTTTGCGACGGTGTCGGAATGGGCTGAAATTTGACAGGTTGATCGGAAACAAAAATCGCGCTAGGGGTAATTTCGTCATTTTTCGCGATCGTGTCGGAATGGTCTGAAATTTGTCGGGTTGATTGGAAACAAAAATCGCGCCCGGGGCAATTTCGTCATTTTTCGCGACGATGTCGGAATGGAATGAAATTTGGAAG
>NW_019234311.1:0-2380 GCF_002742605.1 Olea europaea var. sylvestris
ATGCTATGGAGTGTGTGTTAGTGAAACTATTCTGCTGGTAGTAGGTCTGTCTGGCACTTTGACACTAAATTCTTATGGCTGACTGCGCAATTTTTCAGATCCAACTGCTGCTTTAACAAACTTCAACTGGATGGATTCTTTCTCTTTTCATTTTCCTTCATGACCTAAGCCTTTTTAATGATTGTGTTTCTTCTATAGTTGAGAACTTCATTTAAGCGAACGGATCCAATGGTAAACTGTCTAACTCTCTTTTTGACGTGGTCTAAATTAGCCAGGAGTTCCAAAATTTGATTTTTTTTCTTTGCTAAACATTTGGTGAGGGTTTCTTTTTCAACAACAATTACAGCTCTCTCTTTTTCAACGAACTCTATCTTGACATGAATAGTGGTATTTCTTTCGTGTTCAGTTGCCAAATTTCTTTCAAGATGTTGCATTCTGTACGTACATTGATGGTTTCAGCTGTGTATGTTTTAGTAGGTTTTGACCTGTAGACAACAGTTGTGGTGTATTAGCACTAGATTGAAGCTTAACAGTTAGAGAAATTACTTAGTTGTCGTGAATCCTGTTCTCCTTACATGAGTCTAGTTTTCTTTCATCTTCTTCACTCCATGTTATATTTATTTTTTCGTTTGAACAATACTTTTTCAATATGCTAGCACGTTCTAAAGCAGCGTGTCCATATGGTTCACATGCAAATCATTTCATACGAGCTTGAGTTCTCTCCATAGATATAATTGGATATTTCTTTGAATTGTCAAAGAATTTCTTCTTTAATGGTAACTGAGGTCTTAAGCTTCTCCCTTTTGTATTGTCCTTTAGGAATTTCTTAAATTGTTTAATGAGTATTTCTTTCTTTCTCTATCTCAACCTCCTTGAATTTAAAGGCTATTCACGATCCTTTTTCTTTTTTCCTTCTCTGAGGACATAGCTCATAGATTATCTTGGAGTGAAACCTATCAAGCAATAATCTGAGGAGTTTTTTTGACAATTTTACTTTATGAGTATTTCTTTCTTTCTCGAAGTTTAGGCTGCATTGGTAATGTCACTTAGTTTGGCATAGAAGTTTTTAAAGTGATCATCATCACTCATTGTTAATTGCTCAAATTCAAGTGTCAATATTTGTAGTTTAGAAGACTTCACAATCGAGGTTCCTTCATGAGCAACTTACAATATGTCATATGCCTGTTTAGCCACCTTGCATGTAGAAATATCAAACGAAATTGATTTGCATCTATAAATGAGAAAATAACATTTAAGGCTTTAGAATTCCTTCTAGCATTATTATAATTAGTAGTCCCCCAATCTGCTCATTTCTCTATTTCTATATTCTTTTCAGTTACCGTGGGAGTTTATAGTGATACACGGTTGAATGCCATGCTTTCTGATCTAAAGATTGGACATAAACTTGCATTCTTATTTTCCAATAAGAACAATTAATCTCATCTAGGATAGAAGGTCTAAATGATGCTTCATCTATTACTATGTTTTATGTAGATCTCACTTTTCAAAAGAGACATCTATGATACCAATTGTTAATACTAGAATCTAGTTAATTAATCAATTTGTCTCAATTATTCATTTTAGTCAGAATACACTAGTCAGTCCTAAAAAAAGTTTTAAGCATAGTTTTGATTGGGACGGCTTAATAGATTTGTATTCTAAAAAAATAATTTATTGTGGAATTGCATAAAGATGAACACCAAATATAACGTAGTAAACCCCTAAGGAAAATATTCACCACTTCTCATGCCTCTAGTAAAATAATCTATTACCGAACAAAGATTAAAAAAAAACTATAGTTTCGATTTAGAGTTTTAGCAAAAGTAAATAAAGAACATCTCACTTGTTTTCTTATTCTTTTCGTATTCAGTCGCAACCACTACTTGGATTAAGATTCGCCAATCTTGACTCATGCCAAGCAGATTTTTTAGTAGGATGATATCATTCATGCTTAGGCACAGTTGAAGAAAATGATTTCTGCTTGAGATACTTCAATGGAGCATCAGCTGGTAAAAACTTTTTGGAGATGGTCAGAAGACTTCAGACTTTGCTATAGGTTAATCGAAGATAGATAAATTTTTCTCACAGCATTCGAACATCCCTTAATGATTTTCTCTACTTATAGAAATTCCTCCAAAGCGCGAACGTCTTTTACGTAAAATATATAAATTTTGCACAATAAGAATTGTTGAATAAATGACCTTCAATGGTGGATTTTTCGGGCTCAAATCAAACTTACCAATCTATATATCAACCAATCAACCAAATCTCCAACCCACAACCTCTATCCACTTATAGTTGCATTCCCCTTTTTCTCACCCACAAAGGGACAATGATATGATGGTGTTTGCAAGCCACAAAGGCCAAGAGAAGATAAGAA
>NW_019234312.1:0-2380 GCF_002742605.1 Olea europaea var. sylvestris
CCAAAATGGTCGCTACATTTCAAAAAAGTACTTATGGGCCCAAAACGGACACCATGTGCAAAAGTTACGCTCAATTCTTCGTAGTCCGACAATCCAAGCGTCCAAATATGCAAGTGCTCATTCTTTCGAAAAATGGCCGAAATCCCTCATACGTCACGACGAGGTGCTGAGTTCAATCCAAAACGGTCGCTACATTTCAAAAAAGTACTTATGGGCCCAAAACGGACACCGTGTGCATAAGTTACGCTCAATTATTCATACGCCAACAATCCAATCGTTCCAAATTTGCAAGCGCTCATTCTTTCGAAAAATGGCCGAAATCCCTCCTACATCATGACGAAGTGGTGAGTTCAATCCAAAACGGTCGCTACATTTCCAAAAAGTTCTTGTGGACCCAAAACGGACACCGTGTGGAAAAGTTACGCTCAATTCGTCATCCGTCGACTCTCCAAGCGTTCTAAATATGCAAGTGCTCATTCTTTCAAAAAATGTCCAAAATCCCTCGTACGTCACGATGAAGTTGTGTGTCCAATCCAAAATGGTCGCTACATTTCCAAAAAGTTCTTGTGGGCCCAAAACGGACACAGTGTGCAAAAGTTACGCTCAATTCTTCGTCCCCCGACTCTCCAAGCGTTCTAAATATGCAAGTGCTCATACTTTTGAAAAATGGCCGAAATCCCTCGTACGTCACGATGAAGTTGTGTGTCCAATCCAAAATGGTCGCTACATTTCCAAAAAGTTCTTGTGGGCCCAAAACGGACACAGTGTGCAAAAGTTACGCTCAATTCTTCGTCCCCCGACTCTCCAAGCGTTCTAAATATGCAAGTGCTCATACTTTTGAAAAATGGCCGAAATCCCTCGTACGTCACGATGAAGTTGTGTGTCCAATCCAAAATGGTCGCTACATTTCCAAAAAGTACTTATGGGCCTAAAACGGACACCGTGTGCAAAAGTTACTCTCAATTCTTCGTACGCCGACGATCCAAGCGTTCCAAATATGCAAGAGCTCATTCTTTCGGAAAATGGCTGAAATCCCTCTTACGTCAAGACGAAGTGGCGTGTTCAATCCAAAATGGTCGCTACATTTCTAAAAATTCCTGTGGGCCCAAAACGGACACCGTGTGCAAAAGTTACGCTCAATTCTTCGTCTACCGACTCTCCAAGCGTTCTAAATATGCAATTGCTCATACTTTTGAAAAATCGCCAAAATCCTTTGTACGTCACGATGATGTGGTGAGTTCAATCCAAAACGGTCGCTACATTTCCAAAAAGTTCTCCTGGGCCCAAAACGGACACCGTGTGCAAAAGTTACGCACAATTCTTCGTACGCCGACAATCCAAGCATTCCAAATATGCAAGTGCTCATTCTTTCAAAAAACTGCCGAAATCTCTCGCACGTCACGAGGAAGTTGTGAGTTCAATCCAAAATGGTCAGTACAATTCCAAAAAGTTCTTGTGGGCCCAAAACGGACACCGTGTACAAATGTTACGCTCAATTCTTCGTCCGCCGACTCTCCAAGCATTCTAAATATGCGAGTGCTCATTCTTTTGAAAAATCGCCAAAATCCCTCGTACTTCAAGATGAAGTTGTGAGTTCAATCCAAAACGGTCGCTACATTTCCAAAAAGTACTTATGGGCCCAAAATGGACACCGTGTGCAACAGTTACGCTCATACGTCGACAATCGAAGCGTTCCAAATATGCAAGTGCTCATTCTTTTGAAAAATGGTCGAAATCTCTCTTACGTCATGACGAAGTAGTGAGTTCAATCCAAAACGATCGCAACATTCCAAAAAGTTCTTATGGGCCCAAAATGGACACCGTGTGCAACAGTTACGCTCATACGTCGACAATCGAAGCGTTCCAAATATGCAAGTGCTCATTCTTTTGAAAAATGGTCGAAATCTCTCTTACGTCATGACGAAGTAGTGAGTTCAATCCAAAACGATCGCAACATTCCAAAAAGTTCTTATGGGCCCAAAATGGACACCGTGTGCAACAGTTACGCTCATACGTCGACAATCGAAGCGTTCCAAATATGCAAGTGCTCATTCTTTTGAAAAATGGTCGAAATCTCTCTTACGTCATGACGAAGTAGTGAGTTCAATCCAAAACGGTCGCTACATTTCCAAAAAGTACTTATGGGCGCAAAACGGACGCCGTGTGCAAAAGTTACGCTCAATTCTTCGTACGCCAACAATCCAAGCGTTCCAAATATACAAGTGTTGATTCTTTCAAAAAATGGTCGAAATCCCTCCTACGTCACGACGAAGTGGTGAGTTCAATCCGAAACGGTAGCTACATTTCCAAAAAGTTCTTATGGGCCCAAAATGGACACCGTGTGCAAAAGTTACGCTTAATTCTTCGTCAGCCGACTCTC
>NW_019234313.1:0-2379 GCF_002742605.1 Olea europaea var. sylvestris
TGGCAGTTTGATCGGAAATAAAAATCGCGCCGGCGGAAATTTCGTCATTTTTCTTGACTGTGTCGGAATGTGCTCAAATTTGATAGGTTTATCGGGAACAAAAATTGCGCCGGGGGCAATTTCGTCATTTTTCTCGACTGTGTCGGAATTGGCTGAAATATGGCAGTTTGATCTGAAATAAAAATCGCACCGGGGACAATTTCGTCATTTTTCGCGACTGTGTCGAAATTAGCTCAAATTCGACTGGTTGATCGGAAACAAGAACTGAGTCGAGGGCAATTTCGTCATTTTCCTCGACTGTGTTGGAATTGGCTGAAATTTGGCAGTTTGATCGGAAATAAAAATCCCGCCGGCGGAAATTTCTTCCTTTTTCTCGACTGTGTCGGAATGGGCTCAAATATGACAGGTTTACCGGGAACAAAAATCCCGCCGGCGGCAATTTCGTCATTTTTCTCGACTGTGTCGGAATTGGCTGAAATTTGGCAGTTTGATCGGAAATAAAAATCGCGCCGACGGCAATTGCGTCATTTTTCTTGACTGTGTTGGAATGGGCACAAATTTGACAGGTTTATCCGGAAAAATAATCGCGCTGGGTGTAAATTCGTCATTTTACGTGACTGTGCCAGAATTGGCTAAAATTTGACTTGTTGATCGGAAACAAAAACCGCGCCGGGGGCAATTTCGTCATTTTTCTCGACTGTGTCGAAATTGGCTGAAATTTGGCAGTTTGATCTGAAATAAAAATCGCAACATAGGCAATTTCGACATTTTTCTCGTCTGTGTCTGAATGTGCTCAAATTTGACAGTTTGATCGGAAACAAAAATCGAGCCGGGCGCAATTTCGTCATTTGTCGCGACTGTGTCGGAATTGGCTAAAATTTGACTGGTTGATCGGAAACAAAAATCGCGCCGGGGGCAATTTCGTCATTTTTCTCGACTGTGTCGGAATTGGCTAAAATATGGCAGTTTGATTTGAAATAAAAATCGCACCGGGGGCAATTTCGCCATTTTTCGCGACTGTGTCGGAATTGGCTAAAATTCGACTGGTTGATCGGAAACAAAAACCGCGTCGGGGGCAATTTCGTCAGTTTTCTCGACTGTGTTGGAATTTGCTGAAATTTGGCGGTTTGATCGGAAATAAAAATCGCGCCGGCGGAAATTTCGTCATTTTTCTCGACTGTGTCGGAATGGGCTCAAATTTGATAGGTTTATAGGGAACAAAAACCGCGTCGGGGGCAATTTCGTCATTTTTCTCGACTGTGTCGGAATTTGCTGAAATTTGGCAGTCTGATCGGAAAGAAAAATCGCGCCGTCGGCAATTTCGTCATTTTTCTTGACCGTGTCGGAATGGCCTCAAATTCGACAGGTTGATCGGGAACAAAAATCGCGCCGGGGGCAATTTCGTCATTTTTCTCGACTGTGTCGGAATTTGCTGAAATATGGAAGTTTGATTTGAAATAAAAATCGCACCGGGTGCAATTTCATCATTTTTCGCGACTGTGTCGGAATTGACTAAAATTCGACTGGTTGATCGGAAACAAAAATCGCGTCGGGGGGCAATTTCGTCATTTTTCTCGGCCGTGTTGGAATTGGCTGAAATTTGGCAGTTTGATCGGAAATAAAAATCGCGCCGGCGGAAATTTCGTCATTTTTCTCGACTGTCTCGGAATTGGCTGAAATTTGGCGGTTTGATCGGAAATAAAAATTGCGCCGGCGGAAATTTCGTCATTTTTCTCGACCGTGTCGGAATGGGCTCAAATTCGACAGGTTGATCGGGAACAAAAATCGCGCCGGAGGCAATTTCGTCATTTTTCTCGACTGTGTCGGAATTGGCTGAAATATGGCAGTTTGATTTGAAATAAAAATCGCACCGGGTGCAATTTCATCATTTTTCGCGACTGTGTGGGAATTGGCTAAAATTCGACTGGTTGATCGGAAACAAAAACCGCGTCGGGGGCAATTTCGTCGTTTTTCTCGACTGTGTTGGAATTGGCTGAAATTTGGCTGTTTGATCGGAAATAAAAATCGCGCCGGCGAAAATTTCGTCATTTTTCTCGACTGTGTCGGAATTGGCTGAAATTTGGCAGTCTGATCGGAAAGAAAAATTGCGCCGTCGGCAATTTCGTCATTTTTCTCGACCGTGTCGGAATAGGCTCAAATTCGACAGGTTGATCGGGAACAAAAATCGCGTCGGGGGCAATTTCGTCATTTTTCTCGACTGTGTCGGAATTGGCTGAAATATGGCAGTTTGATTTGAAATAAAAATCGCACCGGGTGCATTTTCATCATTTTTCGAGACTGTGTCGGAATTGGCTAAAATTCGACTGGTTGATCGGAAACAAAAACCGCGTCGGGGGCAATTTCGTCGTTTTTCTCGAC
>NW_019234314.1:0-2379 GCF_002742605.1 Olea europaea var. sylvestris
TCCAATCGATTTAGACTCGCAATTTGCCAAAAAGGAAGAAAGCCGAAATTATCATGAAATGAAAAACCACTTTTCACTGGCTCGATTCCATTTGAATTAGACAAGCAATTCGATAAAAATGAACAAATCCGAAGTTACCATTAAATGAAAATCACTTTTCATTGGCTCGATTCCAATCGATTTAGACTAGCAATTCGCCAAAAATGAAGAAACTCGAAGTTATGATGAAATGAAAAACAACTTTTCGTTGGCTCGGTTCCATTCGAATTAGACTAGCAATTTAACAAAAATGAACAAACCTGAAGATATCGTGAATTGAAAAACAACTCTTCATTGGCTCGATTCCAATCGAGTTAGACTAGTAATTCGCCAAAAATGAACAAACCTGAAGTTATCATGAAATCAAAAACAATTTCTCATTGGCTCGATTCCAATCGAATTAGATTAGCAATTCGCCAAAATGAACAGGCCCGGAGTTATCATGAAATGAAAAAGTACTTTTCAATGGCTCGATTCGAATCGAATTAGACTAGCAATTCGCCAAAAATGAACAAACCCGAAGTTAACATGAAATGAAAAACAACTTTTCATTGGCTCAATTCCAATCGAATTAGAAAAATGAACAATCCCGAAGTTATCATGAAATGAAAAACCACTTTTCATGGCTCAATTCCAATCAAATTAGACTAGCAATTCCCCAAAAATGAACAAACCCAAAGTTATCATGAAATGAAAAACAACTTTTCTTTGGCTCGATTCCAATCGAATTAAAGTAGCAATTCGCCAAGAACGAACAAACCGAAAGTTATCATGAATTGAAAAACCACTTTTCATTAGCTCGATTCCAATCGATTCAGGCTAGTAATTCGCCAAAATGAACAAACCCGAATTTATCATGAAATGAAAAACTGCTTTTCATTGACTCGATTCCAATCGATTTAGACTAGCAATTCGCCAAAATGAACAAACCCGAAGTTATCGTGAAATGAAAAACCGCTTTTCATTGGCTCGATTCCAATCGATTAAGACTAGCAATTCGCCAAAAACTAACAAATTTGAAGTTATCATGAAATCAAAAACCACTTTTCACTAGCTCGATTCCAATCGAATTAGACTAGTAATTCTCCAAAATGAACAAACCCAAAGTTATCAAGAAATCGAAAGCCACTTTTCATTAGCTGGATTCCAATCGAATTGGACTAGCAATTCGCCAAAATGAAACCCGAAGTTATCATGAAATGAAAAACTTCTTTTCATTGGCTCGATTCCAATTGATTTAGACTAGCAGTTCGCCAAAAACGAACACACTTGAAGTTAACATGAAATCAAAAACCACTCTTCATTGGCTCGATTCCAACCGAATTAGACTAGCAAGTCGCTAAAAATGAACAAACCCGAAGTTATCATGAAGTCAAAAACCACTTTTCATTAGCTCGATACCAATCGAATTAGACTAGCAATTCGCCAAAATGAAAAAAAACCTGAAGTTATCAAGAAATGAAAAACCACATTTCATTGCCTCGATTCCAATCGATTTAGACTAGCAATTCGCCAAAACTGAACAAACACGAAGTTATCACGAAATGAAAAACTGCTTTTCATTGGCTCGATTCAAATCGAATTAGACAAGCAATTCACTAAAACCGAACAAACCCGAAGTTATCATGAAATCAAAAATCACTTTTCATTGGCTCGATTCCAATCGAATTAGACTAGTAATTCGTCAAAATGAACAAACCCAATGTTATCACAAATGAAAAACTAATTTTCTTTGGCTCTATCCCAATCGATTTAGACTAGCAATTCGCCAAAACGAACAAACCCGAAGTTATCGTGAAATCAAAAGACACTTTTCGTTGGCTTGATTCCAATCAATTTAGACTAGCAATTCGCCAAAAATGAACAAACTCGAAGTTATCATGAAATCAAAAACCACTTTTCATTAGCTCGAGTCCAATCGAATTAGACTAGCAATTCGCCAAAACGAACAAACTCGAAGTTATCATGAAATGAAAAACCACTTTTCATTGGCTCGATTCATTCGAATTAGACTAGCAATTCGACAAAAACAAACAAACCCGAAATTATCATGAAATGAAAAACCACTTTTCATTGGCTCGATTCCAATCGATTTTGACTAGCAATTCACTAAAATGAACAAACCCGAAGTTATCATGAAATCAAAAACAAATTTTGATTGGCTCGATTCCAATCGAATTAGACTCACAATTCGACAAAACAAACCCGAAGTTATCATGGAATGAAAAACCACTTTTCATTGGCTAAATTCCAATCGAATTAGACTAGTAATTCGCCAAAAATGAACAAACCCGAAGTTATCTTGTAATCAAAAACAACTTTTCATTGGCTCGATTCCAA
>NW_019234315.1:0-2379 GCF_002742605.1 Olea europaea var. sylvestris
ACGATCAAACCCAAAGTTATCATGAAATCGAAAGCCACTTTTTATTTTCTCGATTCAAAATGAATTAGACTAGCAATTCGCCGGAAATCCTCAAACCCAATGTTATCATGAAATCAAAAACCACTTTTCATCGGCTCGATTCCAATCGAATTAGACCGGCAATTAGCCGAAAACGAACAAACCCGAAGGTATCATGAAATCAAAAATCACTTTTCATTGGCTCGATTCCCGTCGAATTAGACTAGCAATTCGCCGAAAATCGTCAAACCCGATGTTATCATGAAATCAAAAACCGCTTTTCATCGGCTCGATTCCAATCGAATTAGACTAGCAATTCACTAAAAACGATCAAACCCGAAGTTTTCATGAAATCAAAAATCACTTTTCATTGGCCCGATTCCAATCGAATTAGACTACCAATTTTGTGAAATTGATCAAACCCGAAGTTATCACGAAATGGAAAGCCAATTTTTATTGGCTTGATTCCAATCGAATTAGAGTAGCAATTCGCCAAAAATGATCAAACCCGATGTGATCATGAAATCAAAACCCAAATTTCGGCTCAATTCCAATCGAATTGGACTTGCAATTAGCCGAAAACGAACAAACCCGAAGTTATCATGAAAGCAAAAACCACTTATCATTGGCTCAATTCCGATCGAATTAGACTAGCAATTCACCGAAAATGATGAAACTCGAAGTTATCATGAAATAAAAAACCCCTTTTCATTGGCTCAATTCCAATCGTGTTGGACAAGCAATTTTCCGAAAATGTTCAAACCCGAAGTTATCATGAAATCGAAAACCACTTTTCGTTGGCTCAATTCCAACCGAATTAGCAATTTTTCAAAAACGATCAAACCCGAAGTTATCATGAAATCGAAAACCACTTTTCGTTGGCTCAATTCCAACCGAATTAGCAATTTTTCAAAAACGATCAAACCCGAAGTTATCATGAAATCGAAAACCACTTTTCATTGGCTCGATTCCAACCGAATTAGACTAACAGTTTTTCGAAAACGATCAAACCTGAAGTTATCATGGAATCGAAAGTCACTTTTTACTTGCTCGATTCCAATCGATTAAACTAGCAATTCCCTGAAAATGGTCAAACCCGAAGTTATCATGAAATCAAAAACCACTTTTCATTGGCCTGATTCCACCAAAATTGGACTACCAGAAGTTATCATGAAATCAAAAACCACTTTTCATTGGCTGGATTCCAACAAAATTGGACTACCAGAAGTTATCATGAAATCAAAAACCACTTTTCATTGGCTCGAATCCAATAAAATTGGACTACCAATTTTGGCGAAAATGATCAAAACCGAAGTTATCATGAAATCGAAAACCACTTTTCATTGGCTCGATTCCAACCGAATTAGACTAGCGATTTTTCAAAAACGATCAAACCTGAAGTTATCATGAAATCGAAAACCACTTTTCATTGGCTCGATTCAAACCGAATTAGACTAGCAATTTTTCGAAAATGATCAAACCAGAAGTTATCATGAAATCGAAATCCACTTTTTATTGGCTTGATTCCAATCGAATTCGAGTAGCAATTCGCCGAAAACGATCAAACCGAAGTTATCATGAAATCAAAAACCACTTTTCATTGGCTCGATTCCAATCGAATTAGAGTAGCAATTAGCAGAAAACTAACAAACCTGAAGTTATCATGAAATCAAAAATCACTTATCATTGGCTCGATTCCAATAGAATTAGACTGGCTATTCGCCAAAAATGATCAAACTCGAAGTTATCATGAAATCAAAAACCACTTTTATTGGCTCGATTCCAATCGAATTGGACTAGCAATTTGCCGAAATTGATCAAACACGAAGTTATCATGAAATCGAAAACCACTTTTCATTGGCTCGATTCCAACTGAATTAGACTAGCAATTTTTCGATAACGATCAAACTCAAAGTTATCATGAAATCGAAAGCCACTTTTTATTTGCTCGATTCCAATCGAATTAAACTAGCAATTCCCCAAAAATGGTCAAACCCGAAGTTATCTAGAAATCAAAAACCACTTTTCATTGGATCGATTCCCATAAAATTGGACTACCAATTTGTCGAAATTGATCAAACCCGAAGTTATCAAGAAATCGAAAACAACTTTTCATTGGCTCGATTCCAACCGAATTAGACAAGCAATTTTTTGAAAACGATCAAACCCGAAGTTATCATGAAATCGAAACCCACTTTTTATTGGCCTGATTCCAATCGAATTGCAATTCGCCAAAAATGATCAAACCTGAAGTTATCATGAAATAAAAAACCACTTTTCATTGGCTAAATTCCAATCGAATTAGACTAGCAATTAGCTGAAAACTAACAAACCTGAAGTTATCATGAAATCAAAAATCAC
>NW_019234316.1:0-2379 GCF_002742605.1 Olea europaea var. sylvestris
TCGGCCATTTTTCGAAAGAACGAGCACTTGCATATTTGGAACGCTTGGATTGTCGGCGTACAAAGAATTGAGCGTAACTTTTGTACCCGGTGTCCGTTTCGGGCCCGTAACTACTTTTTGGAAATGTAGCAACCATTTTGGATTGAACTCAACACTTCATCGTGACATACGAGAAATTTCGACCATTTTTCGAAAGAATGAGCACTTGCATATTTCGAACGCCTGGATTGTCGACGTACGAAGAATTGAGCGTAACTTTTGCACCCGGTGTCCGTTTTGGGCCCGTAAGTCCTTTTTGGAAATGTGGCAACCGTTTTTGATTGAACTCACCACTTCGTCGTGACGTATGAGGGATTTCAGCCATTTTTTGAAATTGCGAGCACTTGCATATTTGGAACGTTTGGATTGTCGGCGTACAAAGAATTGAGCGTAACTTTTGCACCCGGTGTCCGTTTTGGGCCCGTAAGTCCTTTTTGGAAATGTGGCAACCGTTTTTGATTGAACTCACCACTTCGTCGTGACGTATGAGGGATTTCAGCCATTTTTTGAAATTGCGAGCACTTGCATATTTGGAACGTTTGGATTGTCGGCGTACAAAGAATTGAGCGTAACTTTTGCACCCGGTGTCCGTTTTGGGCCCGTAAGTCCTTTTTGGAAATGTAGCGACCGTTTTGGATTGAACTCACCACTTCGTCTTGACGTATGAGGGATTTCGGCCATTTTTCAAAAGTTTGAGCACTTGCATATTTGGAACGCTTGGATTGTCGTCCTACGAAGAATTGAGCGTAACTTTTGCACCCGATGTCCGTTTTGGCCCCGCAAGTCCTTTTTGGAAATGTAGCGACCGTTTTGGATTGAACTCACAACTTCATCGTGACGTATGAGGGATTTCAGAAATTTTTCGAAAGAACGAGCCCTTGCATATTTGGAACGCTTGGATTATCGGCGTACAAAGAATTGAGCGTGACTTTTGTACCCGGTGTCCATTTTGGGGCCGTAAGTCCTTTTTGGAAATGTAGCTACCATTTTGGATTGAACTCACCACTTCATCATGACATACGAGAGATTTCGGCCATTTTTCGAAAGAATGAGTACTTCCATATTTGGAACGCTTGGATTGTCGACGTGCGAAGAATTGAGCGTTACTTTTGCACACGGTGTCTGTTTTGGCCCTGCAAGTCCTTTTTGGAAATGTAGCGACCGTTTTGGATTGAACTCACAACTTCGTCGTGACGTATCAGGGATTTCGGCCATTTTTCGAAAGAACGAGCACTTGCATATTTGGAACGCTTGGATTGTCGGCGTACAAAGAATTGAGCGTAACTTTTGCACCCGGTGTCCGTTTCGGGCCCGTAACTACTTTTTGGAAATGTAGCAACCATTTTGGATTGCACTCAACACTTCATCGTGACATACGAGAAATTTCGACCATTTTTCGAAAGAATGAGCACTTCCATATTTGGAACGCTTGGATTTTCGACGTACGAAGAATTGAGCGTTACTTTTGCACACGGTGTCCGTTTTGGGCCCATAAGTACTTTTTGGAAATGTAGCGACCATTTTGGATTGAACTCACAACTTCGCCATGACGTATGAGGGATTTCGGCCATTTTTCGTAAGAGTGAGCACTTGCATATTTGGAACGCTTGGATTGTCGGCTTCGAAGAATTGAGCGTAACTTTTGCACACGGTGTTCGTTTTGGGCCCGTGAGTACTTTTTGGAAATGTAGCGACCGTTTTGGATTGAACTCACCGCTTCATCGTGACGTATGAGGGATTTCGGTCATATTTTGAAAGTGTGAGCACTTGCATATTTGGAACGCTTGGATTGTCGGCGTACGAAGAATTGATCGTAACTTTTGCACACGGTGTCCGTTTTGGGCCCGTAAGTACTTTTTGGAAATGTAGGGACCGTTTTGGATTGAACTCACCACTTCATCGTGATGTATGAGGGATTTCGATCATTTTTTGAAAGTGTGAGCGCTTGCATATTTGGAACGCTTGGATTGTCGGCGTACAAAGAATTGAGCGTAACTTTTGCACCCGATGTCCGTTTTGGGCCCGTAAGTCCTTTTTGGAAATGTAGTGACCGTTTTGGATTGAACTCACAACTTCGTCATGACGTACGAGGGATTTCGGCCATTTTCCGAAAGAACGAGCACTTGCATATTTCGAACGCCTGGATTGTCGACGTACGAAGAATTGAGCGTAACTTTTGCACCCGTTGTCCGTCATGGGACCATAAGTACTTTTTGGAAATGTAGCTACCGTTTTGGATTGAACTCACCACTTCGTCGTGACGTATGAGGGATTTCATCCATTTTTTGAAAGTGTGAGCACTTGCATATTTGGAACGTTTGGATTGTCGGCGTACAAAGA
>NW_019234317.1:0-2379 GCF_002742605.1 Olea europaea var. sylvestris
GATGAACAAGAAGATCAAACCAATATGAAGGCTCAAACACGAAAATCATCACGCTGTCCTCGAACGATATTTGCCCCCCTCTCCGGTTTATACGAGATGTTTTAAGGGTTTTACGACAAATGGTTCGTAGGATTGATCAAACTTTGTCGCAGAAAAACACTAAAGCATAAATGGTTTTCTACCCGAACTTGAAGAACACAAGAGGGAATTGCCTGAATATGGAAATAGAAAGAATGTTTTCTTGTGGAATGTAAAATTAGTTTCTCATACGATTTTTTGAATAATATGTATTGATCCTTCAACATTTATTTATAGATATCAATCAATACCTCACAAATTGGTGCCAAAAGTCATGAAGAGATGCAAGATTCCCTCTAAAAGCCACAAAAAAACTAACTAAAATTGGCCTCCAAAAGTCACTTTAAATGTACCATGCGACCACATGGTTTAAAGTAGAGATGACAATTTACCCCACCCCGCCCTGAATGGGGCAAAAACACCCGCCTTGACGGGTTGATGGGGCGAGGCAGGGCATAATTCCCCCCGTCACAGGTCACGAGCGGGGTGGGACGGGGCAACTACCCCGCTTCGAACCCGTCCCGTGAATATTAAAAGTATTTTTTTATATTATTTTTTCGAGTGTTTCTTTGAATATTGATGTTAATTTGAGTATTATTTGTTTTGAATTTTTAAATTTTGAATTTGTATTTTATAATTTAATAGTATAACTCTAAATTTTGAAAATGTGTAAAAAAAATAATAATAATAAATGGGGCAGTAAACGGGGCAAACAACTGCACCACCCCGTCCTGCCCCGTTTAAGGTGGGGTGGGGTGGGGTTGGGGTGAGCTCCCGCCCAGTTGCCATCACTAGTTTAAAGCCATGCGGTCGCATGATTTACCTTGCGACCATCCCCAAATTTTCGGGTCGCATGGACCAAAATTTGGGTCTCCATTTTGTTTTGTTCATTCCATTCCATACATGTTTATTGATTTTTGAGCAACATATTTTCAAGAATCCCCCACTTGTTCAAAATTTCAATAAATTCTCATATTCAAAGTATACAATACTCATGCGTAAGGATTAGATATCTTTCAATTTGAATATAACCATAGTGCAATTCAATCAAAGTAAAGTCGGAATCAAAAGCTAGCGTGAAGCTTTGAACTAATTGTTCCAAGTGACAATACCGGTTCGAACACATATACGAGTACCATGTGTTCTCAAGTTCCTCATAACTCGCTTAGCGTTGTTATGGCCTTGCGTTCATCCTATTCAACAAGCATTTAAGAGAGAAACTCCAACTCTCAATTGAAGCGGCACCACATCGAAACTTGTTTAGGTGAAGTTCTTCCAATACCTTTGTTACTTTTAGATGTACTTGTATTTTAGCACTGAACTTCATTAAGAGCTTTAATGCTCAACCCTCACTTCAGCAACAACCAGCATTATTTTAATTAGGATAAGGTTATCGCGGATTTTAATAATGCTACAATCATCCACATATCGAATGACCTGTTATTACCCTTTGAACCTGTATATTACCTTTTGAATAATGACAGGTAGGGTTGCCATCATTAGTGGTCATTTTTAGTTTAGGAGTTTCAACTTCATCCTACTCATAATAGATGCCACGAAAATTTTATTTAGTGTCTAGGATTCGATAATTTTCTTTAGAAATTATTCCATCTTTGATAATTTCCTCGTGACGTCACCTCTAAGATTTATATGTCTTTACTTCTCATTTCATGTGACGTAGTATTTTATCAAAATATAGCTAGCCAATGATTGATTCATCTGATAGATACAACTCGTCACCACCAAGAAATATTTTATGAAACCACATGCTTCTCACTCGCTTTATTTAAAACTTTATAAATTTCAAACACAGTTGAAAGATTTTTATTAAATCATTACACTTAATCAATTACTTTTGTGGATTTTATTCATGTGTATGCACTTCTCATCATTGAGTCTTTACAATGATTTTCAATAGCATGAATATTCTTTAAATATTCAAATTGTTTTGCAAACGCCATAATCGGCTTTAACCCTATCCACCTTAGACTTTGTGTATCCATCCTTACAATTATATATAAGAATTTTCCACCTTTCTCCTTTATAGATATATTTCTATGAATAAAAGGTTTAGGGAACTTTAACTTTTATATTAAGTTACCCCCACAATTCCTTAATTAGGAATTCTTATGTAATCTTGTAATATTGCATTCATATATCTTTGAACTTCTCATATAAGTTTATAAGATTAATATTAACCCCCACATTTTGAGTTATACTCGAACTTAGAGTTCCTCAATATGTCAACGCCCACATTTGGGATTGTATTCGTTAAGTCACTATGTCCTTCAATCCAATTAT
>NW_019234318.1:0-775 GCF_002742605.1 Olea europaea var. sylvestris
GGGGCGATTTTTATTTCCGATCAACCTGCCAAATTTCAGCCCATTCCGACACAGTCGAGAAAAATGACGAAACTTCCCCTGGCAAGGTTTTTGTTTCCGATCAGCCTGTCGAATTTTAGCCCATTCCGACACAGTCGCGAAAAATGACGAAATTGCCCCAGGCGCGGTTTTTGTTTCCGATCAACCTGTCAAATTTTAGGCCATTCTGACACAGTCGCGAAAAATCATGAAATTGCCCACGGCGCGGTACTTTTTTCCGATCAACCTTTCAAATTTTAGCCAATTCCGACATAGTTGCGAAAAATGACGAAATTCACCTGGCACGATTTTTGTTCACGATCAACCTGTCAAATTTGAGCCCATTCCGACACAGTCGCGAAAAATGACGAAATTGCCCCCGTGGCGATTTTTGTTTCCGATCAACCTGTCGAATTTTAGCCCATTCCGACATAGTAGCGAAAAATGACGAAATTGCCCCCGTGGCGATTTTTGTTTCCGATCAACCTGTCAAATTTTAGCCCATTACGACACAATCGCGAAATATGACGAAATTGACCCAGGCGCGATTTTTGTTTCCGATCAACCTGTCAAATTTTAGGCCATTCTGACACAGTCGCGAAAAATCATGAAATTGCCCACGGCGCGGTACTTTTTTCCGATCAACCTTTCAAATTTTAGCCAATTCCGACATAGTTGCGAAAAATGACGAAATTCACCCGGCACGATTTTTGTTCCCGATCAACCTGTCAAATTTGAGCCCATTCCGATACAGTCG
>NW_019234318.1:1162-1353 GCF_002742605.1 Olea europaea var. sylvestris
CGCGATTTTTGTTTTCGATCAACCCGTCAAATTTTAGCCCATTCCGACGCAGTCCAGAAAAATGACGAAATTGCCCCTGGCGAGGTTTTTATTTCCGATCAACCTGTCAAATTTGAGCCCATTCCGACACAGTCGCGAAAAATGACGAAAATGACCCCGACGCGATTTTTGTTTCCGATCAACCTGTCAAA
>NW_019234318.1:1601-1727 GCF_002742605.1 Olea europaea var. sylvestris
TGATTTTTGTTTCCGATCAAACTCCCAAATTTTAGCCCATTCCGACACAGTCGCGAAAAATGGCGAAATTGCCCTCGACGCGATTTTTGTTTCCGGTCAACCTGTCAAATTTTAGCCAATTCCGAC
>NW_019234318.1:2069-2379 GCF_002742605.1 Olea europaea var. sylvestris
AGCCCATTCCGACATCATCGCGAAAAATGACGAAATTGCCCCTGGCGTAATTTTAGTTTCCGATCAACCAGTCAAATTTTAGCCCATTTCGACAAAGTCCAGAAAAATGACGAAATTGCCTCCGGTACGATTTTTATTTCCGATCAACCTGCGAAATTTCAACCCATTCCGACACAGTCGCGCAAAATGACGAAATTGCCTTCGGCGCGATTTTTGTTTCCGATCATCCATTCAGATTTTAGCCAATTTCGACACAGTTGCGAAAAATGACGAAATCCACCCGGCACGATTTTTGTTCCCGATCAACCTG
>NW_019234319.1:0-2379 GCF_002742605.1 Olea europaea var. sylvestris
TTTTTTTTTTTGCAGACAGCGTCGTTTTTGCTTGAGAGATGAAAAAATAAAAAAAAATTGCCACAGTATGTGAACATGGAAGAATTTACTGCTTTTTCTACAGTAACTAACATTGCCCTTTTATATAGTAGTGACACCATCGAAATAATTATGATATTGGCATAGGAAGTACTTTATTCTCAATTAAATTAATTGAAAGCGTTTTAACAAACAATAATTTAAACCATCTATTGACATTCAAACTAACATTTATTAAAATGTTGAGATTTATACCCACTATTAACAAGACGCAAACTTAATTATATAATCTAAAAATGCTCATAATTTAAAATTTGAATAGTAATTTCACAAACTTCAAGTTGCGAAAACCATACAATCATCTAGTATATGTATCAAATTTATTAGATACAAATAATATTTAGATGATCAACGTGAAGGATGATAGGGCTCCCATTTATCACCCTCATTAATTTTCAGAAATATAAAAAAAAAATTAATTCTTATTTTAGCTAATGAGATTAATGAAAAATGTTTATGAAAGAGAATAAACATCCTATAGAATTGAATTGAAGAATATTCTGGTTCTTCATTGAATATCCTATTAATTCATGATTTGATTATACCCATTGACAAAAAGTGCAAATATGTGAAGTTTAAGATAAGCATAGAAATTAATATTAATTATACACACACCACAATTTTTTACAATGGTTTTTGTCATAATATATATGCTATTTGCGTGCGTTGATATGAGGGCACTTTTGCATTAAAATTTTTATTTTTTAAATATGCTGGACAAATATGTCATTTTATGTAGTCCCAATGGACTTTTTGGACAAAATCGTCATCGGAGACGACTTGTGCTAACTAATCAAAGACCGAGGATGAGAATACCTTAAAAAAAGTTAAGAACATCGGTGTTACCACCCCATAGTCTGGATGCAACTTCTAATTCTTATATTTATGTTTAAAAAATTCATTCTAACCAGAGTAACATAAACACACTACAACACAGCTTGATTAACCTACGGGTACCAAAAAAGGGGGTTGCGCACAGAGAGATTGCATTATGCCAATTGAATCAAACATCGGGTTAAAAAATTTGTCTCAAATTCAAATAATCAGTCGATTACAGGCAACAAAGAAGTCTGAGGAATACTTTATTAAACATGATAGAAAAATTGAAAGGATGAGAACAATGGTTATGCTCCAATCCTGGCACCAGCATTCATCTACAAGATCAACAATGGAGCAAAGGATTAATCTTGACTACAAATTTCATCTTTTGCATGCAAGAAAGTGAGAACATGAAATCTATCCAACTTACTTATATTTCGAAAATGCTAATAATGATAACAACGAAAGGAAATTATTGAAGAAGGATAAATATATTAGCTCGGTCCAAATGTCAATTTTCCTCCAGCCACCCTGATTACATTCCAGCTCATGTGTCACTTTTCGGGCCACTTTTGTTAAGAGGTCATAGTTTTCGCACCTTTCTTTGAAGTTATGTAACGTCATATAACAGTTCCAAGATTGGGGGATGCACAAATTAGAAATATTCATGTTAGCCTTAGAGCGGTTTGAAACTTCAATTTGAACTATCTGAAGGAAAACATGACCGGAGATTATACATATTAAACTAATGATTTCTGCCTACATTCTTGCATAGGAATTTGCTTAACTGAAAGTGCGTGTCTCTCTTTTATGGGAGATTAAATGTATCTTTCCGTTACACAATGAGAATTAGTTGGAACATAGGGAAAGCAGTCTAATTTTGTTGTATGCTCTTCCAAAACATTGTTCAATTATGAGAGGGCTATGATTTATTGTACGAGTGCATGCAAACAGGCATTTTTCGAAACTTTGCAAGAAACACAAATTGGTAAACTCTCTTCAATCACAAGATTTCACATGGACAAATTGTTATCTTCACCTTCATCCCATGTAGAGCCTTACCACAAAACTCAGAACTTGGTAGCATATATAACATTTCTATCTTGAACAAAGATATACAAATTTATGACATCCATGCAATGTCTTCTATTAACTAATGTAGAATCTCCTCCATCTTTTTGTGATCTTGTCCTACGACAAAAAACTCTTTCCTCCATCTATCTACGGTCTTCCCTATATAACAAAACTCTCTATCTTTACGTGATCTTATCCCTATTAAATGAAACTCTATACACTTAACTTTATTTATATATCTAGTATATATATCTACACGACCGGCTCTGATATTTTGGGGGCCTTATGCTAATTTCAAATTGAGACACTATATTTTGAGTCTAATTGTATAGAGTTTTAGTTTGTTTGATGGAGATTAAGCTCTTGTTTGTGCCCTATTTTTGTAGAAAGAATGAATTTTTGAATAGT
>NW_019234320.1:0-2378 GCF_002742605.1 Olea europaea var. sylvestris
CTCAAATTTGACAGGTTGACCGGGAACAAAAATCTCGCCGGGGGCAATTTCGTCATTTTTCGCGACGGTGTCGGAATGGGCTCTAATTTGACAGGTTGACCGGGAACAAAAATCTCGCCGGGGGCAATTTCTTCATTTTTACGAAGGTGTCGGAATGGGCTCAACTTTGACAGGTTGATCGGAAACAAAAATCGATCCGGGGGGATTTCGTCATTTTTCGTGACGGAGTCGGAATGGTCTCAAATTTGACAGGTTGATCGGAAGCAAAAATCGGGTTGGGGGTAATTTCATCATTTTTCGCGACGGTGTCGGAATGGGCTAAAATTTGACAGGTTGATCGGAAATGAAAATCGGGCCACGGGCAATTTCGTCATTTTTAGCGACGGAGTCAGAATGGGCTCAAATTTGACATGTTGATCGGAAACAGAAATCGATCCGGGGCGTTTCAATGGGCTCAAATTTGACAGGTTGATCGGACACAAAAATCGCCCCGGGGGCAATTTCGTCATTTTTTGCGATCGAGTCGGAATGGGCTCAAATTTGGCAGGTTGATCGGAAACAAAAATCGATTCAGGGGGAATTTCGTCATTTTTCGCGACGGAGTCGGAATGGGCTCAAATTTGACAGGTTGATCGGGAACAAAAATCGCGCGAGGGGCAATTTCGTCATTTTTCGCGACGGTGTCGGAATGGGCTCAAATTTGACAGGTTGATCGGAAACAAAAATTTATCCAGGGGCAATTTTGTCATTTTTCACGACGGTGTTGGAATGGGCTAAAATTTGACAGGTTGATCGGAAATAAAAATCGCACCGGGGCAATTTCGTCATTTTTCGCAACGGAGTCGGAATGGGCTCAAATTTGATTGGTTGATCGGGATCAAAAATCGCGCCAGGGGCAATTTCGTCATTTTCCACAACGGAGTCGGAATGGGCTCAAATTTGACAGGTTGATCGAGATAAAAAATCGCGCTAGGGGCAATTTCGTTATTTTTCACGACGGTGTCAGAATGGGCTCAAATTTGACAGGTTGATCGGAAACAAAAACCGCGCCTGGGGCAATTTCGTCGTTTTTCACGACGGTGTCAGATTGGGCTCAAATTTGACAGGTTGATCGCAAACAAAAATCGCGGCGGGAGCAATTTCGTCTTTTTTCGCGACGGAGTCGGAATGGGCTCAAATTTGACAGGTTGATCGCAAACAAAAATCGCGGCGGGAGCAATTTCGTCTTTTTTCGCGACGGAGTCGGAATGGGCTCAAATTTGACAGGTTGATCGCAAACAAAAATCGCGGCGGGAGCAATTTCGTCTTTTTTCGCGACGGAGTCGGAATGGGCTCAAATTTGACAGGTTGATCGCAAACAAAAATCGCGGCGGGAGCAATTTCGTCTTTTTTCGCGACGGAGTCGGAATGGGCTCAAATTTGACAGGTTGATCGCAAACAAAAATCGCGGCGGGAGCAATTTCGTCTTTTTTTGCGACAGAGTCGGAACGGGCTCAAATTTGACAGGTTGGTCGGAAAAAAAACCACGCCAGGGGCAATTTCTTCATTTTCACGAAGGTGTCAGAAGGGCTCAAATTTGGCAGGTTGATCGGAAACAAAAATCGCGCAGGGGCAATTTCGTCATTTTTCGCGACGGAGTCTGAATGGGCTCAAATTTGACAAGTTGACCGGGAACAAAAATCTTGCTGGGGGAAATTTCTTCATTTTTCGCGAGGGAGTCGGAATGGTCTCAAATTTGACAGGTTGATCGGGAACAAAAATCGCGCCAGGGTCAATTTCGTCATTTTTCGCGACGGTGTCGGAATGCGCTCAAATTTGATAGGTTGATCGGAAACAAATATTTATCTGGGAGCAATTTCGTTATTTTTCGCGACGGGGTCGGATTGGTCTCAAATTTGACAGATTGATCGTAAACAAAAATCGCCCGGGGAGCAATTTCGTCATTTTTTGCGACGGAGTCGGAATGGGCTCAAATTTGACAGGTTGATCGAAAAAAAATCACGCCAGGGGCAATATCGTCATTTTCACGGAGGTGTCGAAATGGGCTCAATTTTGACAGGTTGATCGGAAACGAAAATCGCGCAGGGGGCAATTTCGTCATTTTTCGCGACGGAGTCGAAATGGGCTCAAATTTGACAGGTTGACCGGGAACAAAAATCTCGCCGGGGGAAATTTCATCATTTTTCGCGACGGAGTCGGAATGGGCTCAAATTTGACAGGTTGATCAGGAACAAAAATCGCGCCATGGGCAATTTCGTCATTTTTCACGACTGTGTCGGAATGGGGTCAAATTTCACAGGTTGATCGGAAACAAAAATTTATCCGGGCGCAATTTCGTCATTTTTCGCGATTGGGTCGGATTGAGCTCAAATTTGACA
>NW_019234321.1:0-1960 GCF_002742605.1 Olea europaea var. sylvestris
GCGCCAGGGGCAATTTCGTCCTTTTTCGCTACTGTGTCGGAATTGGCCAAAATTTGACAGGTTGAACGGAAACAAAAATCGCGTGTGGGGGCAATTTCGTCATTTTTCGCGACTGTGTCGGATTGGCTAAAATTTGACTGGTTGATCGGGAATAAAAATCGCGCCGGGGGCAAATTTCGTCATTTTTCGCGACTGTGTTGGAATTGGCTACAGTTTGACTCGTTGATCGGGAACAAAAACAGGGCCGGGGGCAATTTCGTCATTTTTCGCGACTGTGTCGGATTGGCTAAAATTTGACTGGTTGATCGGGAATAAAAATCGCGCCGGGGGCAAATTTCGTCATTTTTCGCGACTGTGTTGGAATTGGCTACAGTTTGACTCGTTGATCGGGAACAAAAACAGGGCCGGGGGCAATTTCGTCATTTTTCGCGACTGTGTCGGATTGGCTAAAATTTGACTGGTTGATCGGGAATAAAAATCGCGCCGGGGGCAAATTTCGTCATTTTTCGCGACTGTGTTGGAATTGGCTACAGTTTGACTCGTTGATCGGGAACAAAAACAGGGCCGGGGGCAATTTCGTCATTTTTCGCGACTGTGTCGGAATTGGCTAAAATTTAACAGGTTTATCGGAAACAAAGACCGCGCCGGTGGCAATTTCGTCATTTTTCTCGACTGTGTCGGAATTAGCTAAAATTTGACAAGTTGACCGGAAACAAAAATCGCGCCGGGGCAAATTTCGTCATTTTTCGTGACTATGTCGGAATTCGCTAAAATTTGACAGGTTGATCGGGAACAAAAATCGCGCCGGGGGCAACTTCGTCATTTTTCTCGACTCTGTCGGAATTGGCTAAAATTTGACTGGTTGATCGGGAACAAAAACCGCGCCGGGGGCAATTTCATCATTTTTCGCGACTGTGCCGGAATTGGCCTAAATTTGACAGGCTGATCGAAAACAAAAATCGCGTTGGGGGCAATTTCGTCATTTTTCGTGACTATGTCGGAATTCGCTAAAATTTGACAGGTTGATTGGGAACAAAAATCGCGCCGGGGGCAATTTCATCATTTTTCGCGACTGTGCCGGAATTGGCCTAAATTTGACAGGCTGATCGAAAACAAAAATCGCGTTGGGGGCAATTTCGTCATTTTTCGTGACTATGTCGGAATTCGCTAAAATTTGACAGGTTGATTGGGAACAAAAATCGCGCCGGGGGCAATTTCATCATTTTTCGCGACTGTGCCGGAATTGGCCTAAATTTGACAGGCTGATCGAAAACAAAAATCGCGTTGGGGGCAATTTCGTCATTTTTCGTGACTATGTCGGAATTCGCTAAAATTTGACAGGTTGATTGGGAACAAAAATCGCGCCGGGGGCAATTTCGTCATTTTTCGCGACTGTGTCGGAATTGGCCTAAATTTGACAGGTTGATCGAAAACAAAAATCGCGTTGGGGGAAATTTCGTCATTTCTCGCGACTGCGCCGGAATTGGTTAAAATTTGACAGGTTGATCGGGAACAAAAACCGCGCCAGGGGCAATTTCGTCATTTTTCTCGACTGTGTCGGAATTGGCTAAAATTTGACTGGTTGATCGGGAACAAAAGCTGCGCCGGCGGCGATTTCGTCATTTTTCGCGACTTTGTCGGAATTGGCTAAAATTTGACAGGTTGATCGGGAACAAAAACCGCATCGGGGGCAATTTCGTCATTTTTCGCGACTGTGTCGGAATTGGCTAAAATTTGACATGTTGATCGGGAACAAAAGCCGCGCCGAGGGTAATTTCATCATTTTTCGCGACTGTGTCGGAATTGGCCAAAATTTGAAAAGTTGATCGGGAACAAAAACCGCGCCGGGGGCAATTTCGTCATTTTTCGCGACTGTGTCGGAATTCGCTAAAATTTGATAGGTTGATCGGGAATAAAAATCGCGCCGGGGGCAATTTCGTCATTTTTCGCGAATATGTCG
>NW_019234321.1:2239-2378 GCF_002742605.1 Olea europaea var. sylvestris
TACTCTGTCGGAATTGGCTAAAATTTGACTGTTTGATCGGGAACAAAAGTCGCGCTGCGGTTAATTTCGTCATTTTTCACGACTGTGACGGATTTGGCTAAAATTTGACTGGTTGATCGGGAACAAAAACCGCGCCGGG
>NW_019234322.1:0-2378 GCF_002742605.1 Olea europaea var. sylvestris
ATGCGAGTGGTCGTTCTTTAAAAAAAGGATGAGAACCCTAATACGTTATTACGAAATCGTGAGCTAAACCCAAAATGGTCGCTGCAGTTTCAAAAAGTACTTACGGTCCCAAAAACGGACACTGTCTGCAAAAGTTATGCTCAATTCTTCGAACGTCGTCAATCCGAATATGTAGGTGCACGGTCCTCAAAAAATGGTCAAAATCCCTCGTACGTCACGACGAAGTAGTGAGTTCAATCCAAAAGGGTCGCTACATTTCCGAAAAGTACTTATGGGCCCAAAACGGACCCCGTCTGCAAAAGTTACGATCTTTTCTTCGAAGGTCGACAATCCAAGCGTTCCCAATATGAGAGTGGTCATTCTTCAAAAAAAGGATGAGAACCCTAATACGTCATTACGAAATCGTGAGCTAAACCCAAAACGGTCGCTACATTTCCGAAAAGTACTTATGGTCCCAAAAACGGACACTGTCTACAAAAGTTATGCTCAATTCTTCGAACGTCATCAGTACGAATATGCAGGTGAACGTTTTCAAAAAATGGTCAAATCCCTCATACATCAGGACGAAGTTGTGAGTTCAATCCAAAAGGGTCGCTACATGTCTGAAAAGTACTTATGGGCCCAAAACGGACCCCGTCTGCAAAAGTTACGCTCATTTCTTCGAAGGTCGACAATCCAAGCGTTCCCAATATGCGAGTGGTCGTTCTTAAAAAAAGGGATGATAACCCTAAATACGTCATTAAAAAATCGTGAGCTAAACCCAAAACGGTCGCTACATTTTCGAAAAGTACTTATGGTCCCAAAAACGGACACAGTCTGCAAAAGTTATGCTCAATTCTTCGAACGTCATCAGTCCGAATATGCAGGTGAACGTTCTTCGAAAAATGGTCAAATCCCTCATACGTCAGGACGAAGTTGTGAATTCAATCCAAAAGGGTCGCTACATGTCCGAAAAGTACTTATGGGCCCAAAACGGACCCCGTCTGCAAAAGTTACTCTCATTTCTTCGAAGGTCGACAATCGAAGCGTTCCCAATATACGAGTGGTCGTTCTTCAAAAAAAGGATGAGAACCCTAATACGTCATTACGAAATCGTGAGCTAAACCCAAAACGGCCGCTACATTTCTGAAAAGTACTTATGGTCCCAAAAATGGACACTCTCTGCAAAAGTTATGCTCAATTCTTCTAACGTCGTGAGTCCGAATATGCAGGTGCAAGTTCCTCAAAAAATGGTCGAAATCCCTCATACGTAACGACGAAGTTGTGAGTTCAGTCCAAAAGGGTCGCTACATTTCCGAAAAGTACTTATGGGCCCAAAACGGACACCGTTTGCAAAAGTTACGCTAATTTCTTCGAAGGTCGACACTCCAAGCGTTGAAAATATGCGAGTGGTCGTTCTTCAAAAAAAGGAAGAAAACCCTAATACGTCATTATGAAATAGTGAGCTAAACCCAAAACGGTCGCTACATTTCCGAAAAGTACTTATGGTCCCAAAAACGGACACTGTCTGCAAAAGTTATGCTCAATTCTTCGAACGTCGTCAGTCCGAATATGTAGGTGCACGTTCCTCAAAAAATGGTCAAAATCCCTCATACATCACGGCGAAGTTGTGAGTTCAATCTAAAAGGGTAACTACATTTCCGAAAAGTACTTATGGGCCCGAAACGGACACCGTCTGAAAAAGTTACGCTCATTTCTTCGAAGGTCGACAATCCAAGCGTTCCCAATATGCGAGTGGTCGTTCTTCAAAAAAGGGATGAGAACCCTAATACGTCATTACGAAATCGTGAGCTCAACCCAAAACGTTCGCTGCATTTCCGAAAAGTACTTATGGTCCCAAAAACGGACACTGTCTGCAAAAGTTATGCTCAATTCTTCGAACGTCGTCAGTCCGAATATGCAGGTGCACGTTCTTCAAAAAATGGTCAAATCCCTCATACCTCACAATGAAGTTGGGAGTTCAATCCAAAAGGGTCGCTACATGTCCGAAAAGTACTTATGGGCCCAAAACGGACCCTGTCTGCAAAAGTTACGCTCATTTCTTCGAAGGTCGACAATCCAAGCGTTCCCAATATGCGAGTGGTCGTTCTTCAAAAAAGGGATGAGAACCCTAATACGTCATTACGAAATCGCGAGCTAAACCAAAAACGGTCGCTACATTTCTGAAAAGTACTTATGGTCCCAAAAACGGACATTGTCTGCAAAAGTTATGCTCAATTCTTCGAACGTCGTCAGTCCGAATATGCAGGTGCACGTTCCTCAAAAAATTGTCAAAATCCCTCATACGTCACGACAAAGTTGTGAGTTCAATCCAAAAGGGTCGCTACATTTCCGAAAAGTACTAATGGGCCCGAAACGGACACCGTCTGCAAAATTTA
>NW_019234323.1:0-2378 GCF_002742605.1 Olea europaea var. sylvestris
CTTTAACCATGGAACATATAGTGTAAAAAAAATTAAAATAAATAAATAAATAAATAAAAATAGAAAAGGAATTATAGAAAAAAATGGTTCCATCAATAAAGCCAACACTATTATTTGAAAATGAACATTTAGAAATGCCCCCAGGGCATATCTCCCAGTGGCAAAGGGGAGGACGAATAGGGCTCAGCGCGGTAGTGTGCAGAGTTCGATTCCCCACAAGGTGGAATTGGCTTTGTTGCAAGCGGGAGTTACCATATGGGTTAACAGCTTTGGCCTATCCATGTGCTCTCCACCCTGACTCCTGGGAGGCACATTCTGCTATTTACCTCCTCCACGATGGCCCAGAGCAGGGTCGGTGGGGGCCCCTAAGATTGGGATTCAACCTTTTTTTTACAAAATTGGTTCCATCAATAAAGCCAACACTATTATTTGAAAATGAACATTTAGAAATGCAAACAAAAGACAGAACATAATAGCTCTGAAACTTTGTCAGTTGAAAGCAACTTACAGCACATGTCTATAGTCCTGCAAACTTATAATGACACATCAACAATAATTATCTCTTAAGCATGATTAAATTAAATGCACGCAATTATGCCACATGCATTCTTATGAAAAGTCTTCATTAAATAAAATATTATATTAAAACTCACCTTGTTTGGCAGACCCCTACTACCGATGGACTGAGACAGTGGCCAGTGGTCAAGGAACAACCTCTATTATTACACTGAGACATTAAAATGTGATGCCTAGGGAGAGTCCGAAGTGGTATTATTTGGTTGAAGTTAGAGTCTTGAATGATCGACGATTTGGCTCGTTCCACTAGCTAGTTATTCAGTATGTTATTCGTGCGAACAACTAATGTTGCACGAGTTGGCTTGTGAATTTGGCTAGTTAGCTAGTTCATGAGTCGTCTTAGGCTCGCCCAAGCGAGTAGTCACAACCATGCAAAAATGATGTCACCATACATCATGTAGAGTTCATCAAATCTGAAATTTGAATTCAAATCCAAATTTTTATTTTTATTTTGTTCAATTTTGGGTCAAGAAATTCGGATTGTTTGAAAATTAAAATTCTACTACATTTAACTTTCAACATTCTTTACAACTTCTCTAATATACCACTCTCAATTCTTTAGCGATATAATTTTAAATGAGTGGAAATTATTTATTTAGTTCTTGCAAATTTTTCAAAGATGGACAAAAATGTCATTTGTGCTACGATCTTCATTAAGATTAAAGAAGAATTAAATATATTTTTCCAAAACTATGAAAATAGTATTTCTTTATCCTTTGTTGCTACATGTTATCTTCACAGTAATTAGTAAGTATATTTGTAACATTATACCTTGATGATGATAATTCGACCACTGTGAAGAATCTATTTACCGTGAGACACATTGCATAGAGTAAACCCACTACTAACATTTATTGCAAATTATTTATAATATAATTTGATAAATAAATTTTTTATTGTATCATGTACATTATGCATGGTTAACAAGGATTATGTTACTTGTACATAAAGGATGTCATAAAATGATATGGAGGAAAAAGATTGGATAAAAAAGTTGACTTTGTTTTTAAATTGACAAATGATAGAATAACAAGTGGTATTATTAACTTATTATGTAAAATTTGATGTACATATAGCAAGGTCCGGTTAACAATACTACTTTAGGACATTTGCATCTTTTTTTTTCTTGCCTATGCACGAGACGTTGGGTGAAATGTTTGGGCCACGCCTGGGCGTGTTTTATTATTATTATTATTATTATTATTATTTTTACTTTTTCTAAAAAATCTTTTATTTGATTTTAGTTTATTAGCTTTTTTATTTTATTCCCCTTTTTTAAAGGCTTTTTTTTCTTTATTTTAGTTTCAGCTTTGAAATGACTTTATCTGTATAAAAATAAAAAATGACTTTATTCGATAAAAAATTAGATAAGATTTAAGTTGCAATGCCATTTGTATTATGTAATTATGATTTTGAAATTTACCGTATTGTTGGAAATTTCAAAAATATATATGAAGTTTCTACAGATTTGTATATAAGACTTATCTAGTGGAAAATTAAAATTACGAAAAATAATCTGGCTTTTACATTTTCGAAAACTTAAAAATTGTATACTTGACTAATTGAATGAATTATTAAGTAAATATAGTATTTTATAATTTTAGATGTTTGATATGTATTATTATTATAATCATTAAATAATTTTTAGAATGATTAAGAATTTAAAATAATATAAATAATCAACTTTTTTCCTGCTGACATTGCTTAGGTTTGTAAAGCTTGAAATTTGACATCCACATCTAATTATGCTTTACGCTTTTGGAACATCAAAATTTTCTCCTATTCGCCAAAAGAGTATAAAT
>NW_019234324.1:0-2378 GCF_002742605.1 Olea europaea var. sylvestris
CACCGTATGTAAAAGTTATGCTCAATTCTTCGAACGCCGACAATCCAAATGTGCAAGTGCTCATTCTTTGAAAAATGGCCAAAATGCGTCATACGTTACAACGAAGCGGTGAGTTCAATCCAAAACAGTCGCAACATTTTTGAAAAGTACTTATGGGCCCAAAACGGACGCCGTCTGCAAAAGTTACGCTCAATTCTTCGAACGCTGACAATCCAAATGTGCAAGTGCTCGTTCTTTGAAAAATGGCCAAAATCCCTCATACGTCATGACGAAGTGGTGAGTTCAATTCAAAACGATCGCTACATTTCCAAAAAGTACTGACGGGCCCAAAACGGACACCGTCTTCGAAAGTTATGCTCAATTCTTCGAACGCTGACAATCCAAATGTGCAAGTGCTCGTTCTTTGAAAAATGGCCAAAATCCCTCATACGTCATGACGAAGTGGTGAGTTCAATTCAAAACGATCGCTACATTTCCAAAAAGTACTGACGGGCCCAAAACGGACACCGTCTTCGAAAGTTATGCTCAATTCTTCGAACGCTGACAATCCAAATGTGCAAGTGCTCGTTCTTTGAAAAATGGCCAAAATCCCTCATACGTCACGACGAAGCGGTGAGTTCAATCCAAAACGGTCGCTACATTTCAAATAAGTACTTATGTACAAAAAATCGGGCACCGTATGCAAAAGTTACGGTCAATTCTTCGAACGCCGACAATCCAAATGTGCAAGTGCTCGTTCTTTGAAAAATGGTCAAAATCCCTCATACGTCATGACGAAGTTATGAGTTCAATCCAAAACAGTCGCTACATTTTCGAAAAGCACTTATGGGCCCAAAACAGACGTCGTATGCAAAAGTTACGCTCAATTCTTCTAATGTCGACATTCCAAGCGTTCCAAATAAGCAAGTGCTCATTCTTTCGAAAAATGGGCAAAATCCCTCATACATCACGATGAAGCGGTGAGTTCAATCCAAAACGGTCGCTACATTTCCAAAAAGTACTTATGGGCCCAAAATGGACGCCGTAGGCAAAAGTTAAGCTCAATTCTTCGAACGTCGACAATTAAAGCCTTCCGAATAAGCAAGTGCTCATTCTTTCAAAAAATGGCAGGAATCACTTATACGTCATGATGAAGCGGTGAGTTCAATCCAAAACGGTCGTTACATTTCTGAAAAGTACTTATGAGTCCAAAACGGATGCCGTATGCAAAAGTTACGCTCAATTCTTCGAACGTCGACAATCCAAGCGTTCCAAATATGCAAGTGCTCATTCTTTCAAAAATGGGCAAAATCCCTCATACGTCACGACGAAGCGGTGAGTTCAATCCAAAACGGTCGCTACATTTCAAAAAAGTACTTATGTACACAAAATCGGACACCGTATGCAAAAGTTACGCTCAATTCTTCGAACGCCGACAATCCAAATGTGCAAGTGCTCGTTCTTTGAAATATGGCCAAAATCCCTCATACATCGCGATGAAGTTCTGAGTTCAATCCAAAACAGTCGCTACATTTTCGAAAAGTACTTATGGGCCCAAAGCAGACGTCGTATGCAAAAGTTACGCTCAATTATTCTAATGTCGACATTCCAAGCGTTCCAAATAAGCAAGTGCTCATTCTTTCGAAAAATGGGTAAAATCCCTCATACATCACGATGAAGCGGTGAGTTCAATCCAAAACGGTCGCTACATTTCCGAAAAGTACTTATGGGCCCAAAATGGACGCCGTATGCAAAAGTTACACTCAATTCTTCGAACGTCGACAATTAAAGCGTTCCAAATAAGCAAGTGCTCATTCTTTCAAAAAATGGCAGAAATCCCTCAAATGTCACAATGAAGCGGTGAGTTCAATCCGAAACGATCGTTACATTTCTGAAAAGTACTTATTAGTCCAAAACGGATGCCATATGCAAAAGTTATGGTCAATTCTTCGAACGTCGACAATCCAAGTGTTCCAAATATGTAAGTCCTCATTCTTTCGTAAAAAGGGCAAAATCCCTCATACGTCACGATGAAGTGGTGAGTTCAATCCAAAACGATCGCTACATTTCCGAAAAGTACTTATGGGCACAAAACGGATGCCGTATGCAAAAGTTACGCTCAATTCTTCGAACACCGACAATCCAAGCATTCTAAATATTTAAGTGCTCATTCTTTCAAAAAAAAAGGGCGAAATCCCTCATATGTCCCGAAGAAGTGGTGAGTCCAATCCAAAATGGTCGCTATATTTCCAAAAAGTACTTATAGGGCCAAAACGAACACCGTATGCAAAAGTTACGCTCAATACTTTGAATGCTGACAATCCAAATGGGCAAGTGCTCGTTCTCTGAAAAATGGCCAAATTGCCTCATACGTCACGATGAAGTGGTGAGTTCAATCC
>NW_019234325.1:0-2378 GCF_002742605.1 Olea europaea var. sylvestris
GGTGTCCGTTTTGGGCCCATAAGAACTTTTTGGAAATGTAGCGATCATTTTGGATTGAACTCACCACTTCATCGTGACGTACGTGGGATTTCGGCCATTCTTCGAAAGAATGAGATCTTGTATATTTAGAACACTTGGAGTGTCGGCGGACGAAGAATTTGGCTTAACTTTTGCACACGGTGTCCGCTTTGGGCCCATAAGAACTTTTTGGAAATGTAGCGACCGTTTTGGATTGAACTCACCACTTCGTCGTGACGTGTGAGGGATTTCGATCATTTTTCGAAAGAATTAGCACTTGCATATTTGGAACGCTTGGATTGTCGGCGTACGAAGAATTGAGCGTAACTTTTGCACACGGTGTCCGCTTTGGGCTCGTAAGTACTTTTAGGTAATGTAGCGACCGTTTTGGATTGAACTCACCACTTCGTCGTGATGTACGTGGGATTTTGGCCATTCTTCAAAAGAATGAGCGCTTGTATATTTAGAACGCTTGGAGAGTCGGCGGACGAAGAATTGTGCATAACTTTTGCACACGGTGTCCGCTTTAGCCCCATAAGAACTTTTTGGAAATGTAGCGACCGTTTTGGATTGAACTCACCACTTCGTCGTGACATATGAGGGATTTCGGTCATTTTTTGAAAGAATTAGCACTTGCATATTTGGAACGCTTGGATTGTCGGCGTACGAAGAATTGAGCGTATCTTTTGCACACGGTGTCCGCTTTGGGCCCATAAGAACTTTTTGGAAATGTAGCGACCGTTTGGATTGTACTCACCACTTCATCGTGACGTACGGGGGATTATGGTCTTTTTTCAAAAGAATGAGCACTTGCATGTTTCGAACGCTTGGATTGCCGGCGTACGAAGAATTGAGCGTAACTTTTGCACACGGTGTCCGCTTTGGGCCCATAAGAACTTTTTGGAAATGTAGCGACCGTTTGGATTGTACTCACCACTTCATCGTGACGTACGGGGGATTATGGTCTTTTTTCAAAAGAATGAGCACTTGCATGTTTCGAACGCTTGGATTGCCGGCGTACGAAGAATTGAGCGTAACTTTTGCACACGGTGTCCGCTTTGGGCCCATAAGAACTTTTTGGAAATGTAGCGACCGTTTTGGATTGAACTCACCACTTCGTCGTGACGTACGAGGGATTTTGGCCATTCTTCAAAAGAATGAGCACTTGCATATTTAGAACGCTTGGAGAGTCGGCGGACGAAGAATTGAGCGTAACTTTTGCTCACGGTGTCCGCTTTGGGCCCATAAGAACTTTTTGGAAATGTAGCGACCGTTTGGATTGCACTCACCACTTCATCGTGACGTACGGGGGATTATGGTCTTTTTTCAAAAGAATGAGCACTTGCATGTTTCGAACGCTTGGATTGCCGGCGTACGAAGAATTGAGCGTAACTTTTGCACACGGTGTCCGCTTTGGGCCCATAAGAACTTTTTGGAAATGTAGTGACCGTTTTGGATTGCACTCACCACTTCGTCGTTACGTACGAGGGTTTCGACCATTTTTCGAAAGAATGAGCTCTTGCATGTTTTGAACGCTTGGATTGTCGGCGTACGAAGAATTGAGCGTAACTTTTGCACACAGTGTCCGTTTTAGGCCCATAATTACTTTTTGAAAATGTAGCGACCGTTTTGGATTGAACTCACCACTTCGTCGTGACGTACGAGGGATTTTGTCCATTCTTTGAAAGAAGGAGTGCTTGTATATTTGGAACGCTTGGAGAGTCGGCGGACGAAGAATTAAGCGTAACTTATGCACACGGTGTCCGTTTTGGGCCCATAAGAACTTTTTGGAAATGTAGCGACCGTTTTGGATTGAACTCACCACTTCGTCGTGACGTACGATGGATTTTGGCGATTTTTCGAATGAATGAGCATTTGCATATTTAGAACGCTTGGAGAGTCGGCGGACTAAGAATTGAGCGTAACTTTAGCACACGGTGTCCGCTTTGGGCCCATAAGTACTTTTAGGAAATGTAGCGACCGTTTTGGATTGAACTCACCACTTCGTCGTGACGTATGAGGGATTTCGGCCATTAATCGAAAGAATGAGCACTTGCATATTTTGAACGCTTGGATTGTCGGCGTACGAAGAATTGAGCGTAACTTTAGCACACGGTGTCCGCTTTGGGCCCATAAGTACTTTTTGGAAATGTAACGACCGTTTTGGATTGAACTCACAACTTCGTCGTGACGTACGAGGGATTTCGGCTATTTTTTGAAAGAATGACCACTTGCATATTTGGAACGCTTGTGTAATACCCCGAACTTCACGTTCTCCATTTGGCCAATATGATTCTTGCATTCCATGCTAATTACATTGTCATTTGTATCAATTTCCTGATTGCCTTCTCTTAAAATGA
>NW_019234326.1:0-2378 GCF_002742605.1 Olea europaea var. sylvestris
TTTTTCCAAAAAAAAAAAAAAAAAATCGTGTTACTATTCACAGGTACTATTCACACTCGAAAATTCATTTTTTTTTGTATTATCAGCTTCAAAAAAAAAGTTACTGTTCACACCCAAAAAAAAAAAATTCTCATTTTTTCCCTCCTGCTACTGCTGCTCATAAATAAAAAAAAATAAAAATAAATTGTGGTGGTGTTCCACAAATTTCAAACCCTAGCATTCAAGCCTACTTAGCCCTTCGACCCATATATTCCATCTCTATAACCTACTACATTCATTTTTTTATCAAAACACTTGGGCCATAAGCTAGTGGCACAAATTACTCCCAAAGCCCACTAAACGCACAGCCCATCTCTCATCATCTATTTAGCTAATCCACTTGTTTTTCAGCCCAATAAACACTAAATCCAACCCACTTATCACATATTATCACAATCGGCCCAACACCATTCAACCCATGATCAGTCCCAAATATCCAACCAAACCCGATTATAACCAATCCATTAAAATCAAATACCCCACAATTTCACCCGATTTCTCTCTCATAACCACTCTCTTGCCGCTGCCGCCTCTAATCACCATCATGCCACCATTTCATTATCTATTGTACCCAGGCATCCAGAGCACTACCGTTTCATCGCCATAGGCCACCACCACTTACACAAGATCATACACTTCCACCACAATTATCACACTCATATATTTTCTCGTCCATCTCAACAATCTAAAAGCCACAGTCACTACACACAGTTTTACGTCCACACCAGAACCAGCACAAGTTACAGTCTACAGGGGCTAAAACCATTGGATACGAAGGGAAACACAGAAGCATAGTTGGGGCTTATAAGTCGGCAATTCAGATCAAGCGGCATACAAATAATCAAAACTAAACAACAGGGAGTCCTTGATCTCTATTTAGTATTGGTTTATACTACTGCTTCATTTTTAAAATTGCATCAATTAAAATCTTGTGCTGCTGTTATTGCGATAATTTTAGCCTTAAACCTCACTTGATCAAAACCATTAATCGAATTGACACTAGTGATCGAATTGACTTCCATTGTTCCTCACTTAAATTGATTGGAGAATTTGACTAGTGTTGACCCTTGCTTTGCCATTTTACATGTACTAGCAGTATTAGCTTGTTTTGAATTTAGTTAATCCCAATATTTAAAATTAAATTAAAAAAAATGGTACAAGTTATTTTCCATTGCTTGCACGTATTGTTCATTGATCTCATCATAGCACGTCATTTAGCTGGTATTACATTGCATGTAGTTGCATAGTGGTCGTCTTGTTATCTCTATTTCCAATACATTGACCATGGATCCATCCCAATTTGATGCACTCACTAGACAATTAGTGCAACTTGTCACTAGCCTATCGACTGTCCAATCAGATATAACTGCTATTCGTGAGGAGAGAAAGAACCTAGCTGCTAAGTTGAGCAATTTTAAACAAACTCCTCATTTAACTGACACTAATACTGAAGCGTCTCATAATAGACAATATCATCGTGGACAAAGTGATCAAAAATATTTTCGACGCGATCGTAGGAATAGGGATCAGATTCGTAAGCGAGAACGAGATAATTTTGAAATTCTTACTTAGTGGAATGCCCTTAAATAAGGAAATCAATTAGTGACTGAGTATATCGCGCAATTTGAGGAATTTCGAACCAAATGTCATTTAATTGAGGATGAAAGAATGACTTTGAGTAGATTTAGCCAAGGTCTGAGAGATGATCTTAAGCGTGAGCTTTTCCTTCGAGGTGTCACTACTCTTGATCACACTTATTTTTTAGCTCGAGATTATGAGTTGATTATTAGTACTCCATATGAAAAGCGTGGTCATCGTCGCTCACCCATCTTATTAGCGTCGCCTCATCATTAGTCTATCATAAAACCGTCTCCGTCTAATGTTCCTCCTATTTGGAAAAATAATTGTAAAGGTTGTGATAGTCCAAAATCTTCTTTTCCATGTAGAAAGCATATTGACAATCATCCTTCGATGTCATTGGCTCCAATTCCTCCCGTTAAGTCCCTTTTAGGACCTCCCCCGTCTGATATTCCTCCAATTTTGAAAAATAAGGGTAAATTTTTTGATAATCATCATTTGGCTTCATTGGCTCCACCTCCTCCCGTTAAGTCCCTTCTAGGACCTCCCCCTTCTAATGGTTCTCCAATCTTGGAAAATCAGGGTAGAATTTCTAAAACTCCAAGGTCTTCTTCTCACTTGTTGTGCATCAACTGTAAAGACTTTGGTCACATTTCTTCTAAATGTCCTAATCCAACTTTAGTCATGAAAGAACGAAAGAATGTAATAGAGGAGCCGTTAGAAGATCTAGTCTATGAAACTAAACTTGAAGATTTTGATGA
>NW_019234327.1:0-2377 GCF_002742605.1 Olea europaea var. sylvestris
ATTTGTATTTATGCAGTGTTGTTATAAATGTCAAAAAAATTTAATTATAATACGGAACCGAACGGAATCGAACCGATCCAAACCGAATCGAACCAAAATGGTTCTATAATTATATTTGGACCCGACGATTCTATTTACTAAATACCCGAAATTTTTGGTTTGATTTAGTTATCTTTAAAATCGAACCGAACCGACCTACACCCAAGCCTAGGTACGATACCCTGAGACATTTGATCCGAAGTTCATCCTCATTCCTTAGTTTATGTAAACATGCGATGGTAAGGTGGAATTACATGAAAACGTAATTATTTGACATTTGTCAACATGCAAAATGCTTTCCCCAATTTTATTTCTAAAACATGTAGTAACCATATATGTAAAATCATTGAATTATAATGGATAATCGCACAAGCACATGTTGACATGTTTCCCAATAAATAACACATTTACAACATCTTAGAACCTAAATTAATTAACTATTTACTCGATGTCAAATTATAATTTGAAAATTTACTAACGTTTATAAGACATATGGAAACACGTACTTTAAATTCTACGGTCTTTCAAATACGGAATGTGGCTCGAGTATTTTGAAATGTGCTCACTTATTAAACTTTTGAGTCTTCAATAACTAGTGAAGTCCATGTCAAAACACCACTAAAAATCTCATTATCTGATTTATTAAATGAAAATTATATATCTTATATCTATGCGAGAACTAATATAACTAATTAACTATTAATAGTATAAATCAAATGTTTTAACTCCATAAAATATAATCCCATATTTGTTTATCATTATTTCTAAACTATTTTAAAACTCATTTTCAACTATATATTCTCATGATAAAATATTTTGTACGTAAACTCAAAATATTTTTTGACCTTTTAAATTCACAATTCCAAAACTCATTTTCTCTTAATAATGGTGGACAAAAGCTGCTAAATAGTAAACTATATGGGATTCCTTTAATACACGACATAATGTTTAATTTATTAGACACCTCGAATCCAATTTAAGAAGATATAAATGTTCTAATACTAAAACAAAATTACAATTTTTCGATAAATTCTCTTGTAGTGAAGTGTGTCAAAAAAGCCTCAAGTCAAATTCTTGTTTGATTTAGTTCAACGTAGCTTGAAACGAGTCAGCTAAAAATTTTAGGGTAATTGGCTCAAAACGTCCATACCTTTTGAGTGCATTGTGGAAAACGTCCCCACCTTTCATTTTTTGGCATTTTGCCCCTATTTTCACATTTTTTTTGCGCTGAACTTCCTTTTCACCTATTTTTGATGTAAAATGACCAATTTACCCTCATATTTAAACAAAACAAAAAGAAAAAAAAAATGCAACTATAGGCGCATTTTTTTTCTTTTCTTTTTGTTTTCTTTTGTTTAAATAGAATGGTAAATTGGTCATTTTACGTCAAAAATAGGTGAAAAGGACGTTCAGCGCAAAGAAATGTGGAAATAGGGGCAAAAATTACAAAAAATGAAAGGTGATGACGTTTTCCACAATACACTCGAAAGGTATGGACATTTTGCTCCAATTACCCAAAATTTTACTAAAAGAAACATTATGTCTCCCTGACCAAATTTTACACGTAAGACAATCCTAAAGATTTAACTCATGTTTGGTACCTATTAAAATTTTAATTTAAATTATGTCAACAATTAATTTTAATTTTATATTTTAATGAATTTGACAAATTTTCAATCATATATTTTATCGACTTTCATCAAAATTCATTGAAAATTTAATTTTAATCTTCATTAAACAGCGACTTGAGCTGTTTCCATACCCACCACCAAAAGAGTTTCGAAGTGACAAATCCAAACAAGTGGGTTTCCGCTATAAAGAAGTGCTATATGCCCAGGGCTGGCCGGACAGGGGCGCCATTTGCGTGGGGGGCCTGTTAGAACACAAGCGTTTTCCCCTGCTACATCCTCCGAGTGGGCCCATGCTGTCCACTGTCAGTCTCCTCAAGTCACAATAGACAGGCCTTTTTGATTGATTTAGATAGTAATTATTTTGGTTTTGACTTCTCAAATTTTAGTGAAGTTCTGGGCCCATTTGCAATCACTATTTTCTTATGGGCCCAATTTATTTCAGGGCCCATTTTGTTTTCTTGCGTAAATTTCATATCCTCTTATCCTGCCACGTAGTAGACGGAACTTCTCCCTTTGTTGGCATGGAGCCGGCTCATGTATGTTAGGGGGTAAATTGTAAGATTAGTCCTCAACCTTTAAATAAAATAGCAAACTTGCTCTTAACATTTTTATTTTTCGCTCTCTTTGTGCTCTAAACCTTTGAAAACTTAGGGCCCGTTTGGTAGGGATTTTGAGAATTGATTTTTTGACCGTTAGAAGAAAAGTGG
>NW_019234328.1:0-2377 GCF_002742605.1 Olea europaea var. sylvestris
TATCATGAAATCAAAAACCACTCTTCATTGCCTCGATTCAAATCGATTTAGACTAGCAATTTGCCAAAGAGGAACAATCCCGATGTTATCATGAAATCAAAAACCACTTTTCACTGACTCGATTCCAATCGAATTAGACAAGCATTTCGCCAAAAACGAACAAACCCTAAGTTATTGTTAAATCAAAAATCACTTTTCATCAGCTCGATTCCAATCGAATTAGACTAGCACTTTGCCAAAGATGAACAAACCCGATGTCATCATGAAATCAAAAACCACTTTTCATTGGCTCGATTCCAATAGAATTAGGCCAACATTTTCCCAAAGGCGAACAAACCTGATGTTATCATGAAATCGAAAGCCATTTTTCATTGGCCTAATTCTAATCGAATTAGACTAGCAATTTGCCAAAAAAAGAACAAACCCGAAGTTATCATGAAATCAAAACCACTTTTCATTGGCTCGATTCCAATCAAATTAGACTAGCAATTCGTCGAAAACGATCGAACCCGAAGTTATCATGAAGTCAAAAATCACATTTCATTGGCTCGATTCCAATCGAATTAGGATAGCAATTTGCCAAAGACGAACGAACTCGTTGTTATCATGAAATCGAAAACCACTTTTCATTGGCTCTATTCTAATCGAATTAGACCAGCAATTTCCCAAAGTCGAACAAACTCGATGTTACCATGAAATCGAAAGCCACTTTTCATTGGCCTGATTCTAATCGAATTAGACTAGCAGTTCGCCAAAAATGATCAAACCCGAAGTTATCATGAAATCAAAACCACTTTTCATTGGCTCGATTCCAATCGAATTACACTAGCAATTCGTCGAAAACGATCAAACCCGAACTTATCATGAAATCAAAAACCACTTTTCATTGGCTCGATTCCAATCGAATTAGAATAGCAATTCGCCAAAAATGAACAAACCCTAGTTATCATGAAATTAAAAACACTTTTCGTTGGTTCGATTCCAATCGAATTATAATAGTAATTCGCCAAAAATGAACAAACCCGAAGTTATCAGGAAATCAAAAACCACTTTTCATTGGCTCGATTCCAATCGAATTAGACAAGCAATTTGTCGAAAACGATCAAACCCGAAGTTATCATGAAATCAAAAACCAATTTTCATTCGCTCGATTCCAATCGAATTAGAATAGTAATTCGCCAAAAATGAATAAACCCGAAGTTATCAGGAAATCAAAAACCATTTTTCATTAGCTCGATTCCAATCGAATTAGACTAGCAATTAGCCGAAAACGAACAAACCCAAAATTATCGTGAAATCAAAAACAACTTTTCATTGGCTCGATTCCAATTAAATTAGACTGGCAATTCGTCGAAAATGATGAAACCTAAAGTTATCATTAAATCGAAAGCCACTTTTCATTGGCTCAATTCTACTCGAATTAGACTAGTAATTTTCGAAAGCGATCAAATCCGAAGTTATCTTGAAATGAAAAACCACTTTTCATTGGCTCGATTCCATTCAAATTAGACTGGCATTTCGCCAAAAATGAACAAACACGAAGTTATCATTAAATCAAAAACCACTTTTCGTTGGCTCGATTCAAATCGAATTAGACTAGCAGTTTGCTAAAGACGAACAAACCCGATGTTATCATGAAATCAAAAACCAATTTTCATTGGCTCGATTCCAATCGAATTAGGCCAACAATTTCCCATACACGTACAAGCCCGATGTTATCTTGAAATCAAAAGCCACTTTTCATTGGCCTGATTCTAATCGAATTAGACTAGCAATTTGCCAAAAATGAACAAACCCGAAGTTATCATGAAATCAAAACAACTTTTCAATGGCTCGATTTCAATCGAATTAGACTAGGAATACATCGAAAACGATCACACTCGAAGTTATCATGAAATCAAAAACCACTTTTCATTGGCTTGATTCCAATTGAATTAGACCAGCAATTAGCCGAAAATGATCAAACCCGAAGTTATCATGAAATTAAAAACCACTTTTCATTAGCTCCATTCCAATCGGATTAGACTAACAATTCACCAAAAATGAACAAACCCGAAGTTATCATGAAATTAAAACCACTTTTCATTGGCTCGATTCTAATCGAATTAGAATAGCAATTCTCCAAAAACGAACAAACCTGAAGTTATCATGAAATCAAAAACCACTTTTCGTTGGCTCGATTCCAATCGAGTTAGACTAGCATTTCGCCAAAAATAAACAAACCCGAAGTTATGATAAAATCCAAAACCGCTTTTCATTGGCTTGATTCCAATTGGATTAGACTAGCTATTCGTTCAAAACGATCAAACCCGAAGTTATCATGAAATCAAAACCCACTTTCCATTGGCTCGATTCCAATCGAATTAGGCTAGCGATT
>NW_019234329.1:0-3940 GCF_002742605.1 Olea europaea var. sylvestris
TATATTGAAATTACACTTAATATAAAAAGCTATTGTAGAATTAAATTTCATGCTTACTTAGATACAGGAAGTACAATAAGCTTTTGCTTACCAAATGTATTACCATCTGAATATTGAAAATACAATTCAAAAAAGATTGTCACTGCTACAACAGCAGGTGGAAATAAGGTAATATATAGCAAATATGCTACGCAAGTACCTTTTCTAATTTCCTTTAGAGAAGTATTTGTTGATACAATATATATGTCAACCACAATTGGATGTGATATTTTATTAGGACAAAATTTTCTATTAAAATATGCACCATTTACACAATATATTGATAAGTATATGTTCACAACACCTTGTGCACATAAAATATTTACACCAAAAATAAATAAAGCTGTTACAATTGCATATACAGATATAAACCATCAGAGTTCCTCAACCCAACGTGGTGGATGTTGGAGTACAGAAAAATTTAAACCAGTTACAGTCTTAAAAATGACAACAGAAAATAGATTAGAAAAGTTGAAAAAAGAAATTTCTAAAACATATTTTGAAAATTCGTTAGAAAAATGGAATACTGATAAAATAAATGCAAAGATAGAATTAACCAATCCAGACACTATTGTTAGAGTCAAACCCATGAAATATAGTGTTGATGACCAAAAAGAATTTAAAGACCAGATAAAAGAATTGCTAGAAGCCAAGTAAATTAGACCTAGTAAAAGTCCACATAACAACCCAGCCTTTATGGTTAGAAAACATAGTAAAATAAAAAGAGGAAAAGCTAAAATGGTGATAAATTATAAGAAATTAAATGAAGTTACTAAATTTGATGGATATTACTTGCCAAATAAGGACACCCTTATTAAACAAGTACAGAACAAAAAGATATTTTCAAAATTTGATTGTAAGTCAGGGTTTTGGCAAATCATGTTTACAGAAGAAAGTAAACCACTAACTGCATTTAGTACCCCCAATCCTTTCGGACAATATGAATGGAATGTAATGCCATTTGGATTGAAAAATGCACCACAGATATTTCAAAGGAGAATGGATGAGGTAATCAAACCAATTACTCATTTCTATATTGCATATGTAGATAATTTACTTATTCATTTTAATAATATTGATGAACATCTTGAAAATTTTTGTTATATTATGAAAAAACATGGTATTACACTTTCTCAAAAGAAAGCTGAGATAGTTAGAACAGAGATGAATTTTTAGGATTATTTATAAAAGAAGGAGAATTGCAATTGCAATCTCATATTGGAGAAAATTTTCAAAAATTTCCTGAAAAAATCAAAGACAAAAAACAATTACAAAACTTCATTGGTTTATTAAATTATGTTGAAGGATTCATTGAAAATTGTGTCAAATTAAAAAATTATTTTCTTCCAAAGTTAATAAAAAATATTATGTGGTTTTGGGAAGAACAAGATTGTGAAAATATAAGGAAAGTTAAAGAAGAGTTAAAGGTATTGCCCAAACTTGTAATACCACAAGAAGAAGATTTCTTTATCCTTGAAACTGATGCTTCGATCATTATTGGGGAGCAGTGTTAAAAGTGAAAAAAAATCATAAAGAATATAAATGTGAAAAAGATTGCTCTTGTCCTGAGATACTTACAGGTTATACATCAGGAACATTCAAAGAAGTAGAAACAAGATACGAGACGAATATAAAAGAACCCATTGCTGTGAAAAGAGGAGTTCAAAAATATGAAGATTATTTACTACCAAAGAAGTTTTTAATTAGAACTGATAATACTCAAGTTAAAGTCTTTTTAAAAAATAATGTTGATCCATCTATTGCTAATAGATATATTATTAGGATACAAATTTGGTTTCTCATATTTCAAATTTGATATTGAATACATAAAAGGTAAAACTAATTTTCTTCCTGATTATCTTAGCAGGGATAGAGCTAGAACAATTAAGGACGAAAGTCCAAATACTTAAGATAAAAGTTTCCTATTTGGAAACACAAATTCAAAATATCCAAGATAGCCTTCGAGGCAAAAATATAGCCCTTGAGATAGGAGTTACTTGTACCAAGTCTAGTATCCCTTCGCAGGGACTTGTGAATACTAGCGCTCTCCCCGAGGATAAAGGGAAAGAAAAGAAGGTAATAGGAACCCCTTCAAAGGGAAAATTTGAACCTATTACTGGTAATAAAGATATTCAAGATATCAAAAGAGAATGTAGCTCTTCACAGATCTAAACTCAATCTAAACTTTCTATTGAAAGGATAGATCCAAAAGATATTGTCAAAATATGCCATGAAGCAAAAATTTCCCGAAAAGATAACCATGAAGAAGTAACACTCTTTATTGTTATTTTTAATATTTTATCAGATTGGTATTTGGAGATTGGAAAGTGGAAAGTGGATGAAGACTCTCCACTATTCAAAATAAAACAAAATAAATTTTTATCCAGGAGCACCAGCCAACTAGGTTCGTAATTGTTTTGAGATAGGAAATATACTTTGTATATATCCTAGCAAAGATCTCAAAGAGATAACTCAGCTTCCAGCCAACATCAGGAAAGCTGTTAAAAGATATACTGAAGTTGTCAAGACAACAAATATATATATATCAGATTTCATTCAACAACCATGGAATGGGATCCCGTTCTTGAATATACGCATCCATCGTTCCATGTGATAAAAATGGGACTTACAAATCAACATTTTTTACCAACCAATCAAAAGGTTATTAAAAATGGATATCAAGATATTATAAATATGATGCCTTACAGAAGAGCAAAATGGTACAAAGAGATATTTGAACATGTAACTCAGATAATCACTGAGAAAGAAAAAATATGGGTTTATCCATCTGAAAATCATATTATCTATTCCAATGCAAGGATGGCTACCAAAGAAGAAAATATTTGTTATCTCGACCATTTATTATCTGCAATTATTTCCAACCAAGTGCATGGATCAGAAGATATGGCTAAAGAATTATGTAAATTACTTTGGAATTACAGTGATCACCATTGTGAATACTGTGTAGTTGAAGACATGAGCCAAGCATCCCTTAATAGTGAAGAATTCCCTGCATAATTCTTTGATTCGAAAATGGAAAAGTGATGGTGACAAAAGTAGCCCTTTATCACTACTTTAATTAAGAAATTTATTAAAGAAAAACTGTGGCTACTAAAAAACAGAAGATAGTGCAAGAAAAGTCTCCATAATTGTAACCACCCCCATTAATTGTTATAAGTGGCGGACAAACTCAAAAGATAAGGTATCTAATTTCAAAAGGAGAGGTCTACTAGCAAGAAAATAATGGAAAAATTCGGTGGAGATAAGATGGCCTAACTACCCAACAAAGAAAGATGGAAAACACCTGTCAAGATAAGGTGCCCAAGGGCTTCTATAAAAGGAGGCAAAAAGGAAGAAGGAAGACATCTCGAAATAGCTTATCTCTACAACACTCAGAGGAAACACATCTTAAATAGATCTTTTGTAATCTGTATACACCACTTGTATTCAAAAAAATATTAGATAACTTGAAGATAGTAAAGCGTGTAATAAGGTAATCACTTATGGAGTTCTAAACTTCATAAGGTGAGTACCAAAGGTATGTAAATATAGTTTGTAAGCATGTACAATTTCAGTTTATGAATATCAAAGTAAAGTTTGTTATGTTCAACAAAGCTTTCATAAAAGAACTTCGTTAAATTTCTCATGATTTCTCGGCAGTACAGATAGAGATTTTAAAAGATTTTCAAAACTTTGATTTTGAATGGATGTTAGCCATGCCAAAGTACCCGTCTTTGATGAATGGTTTAGGGGAAAAAGACAGTTTTCTAACAAAAAAATTGTAGCACTTTGTGTGTGAGTTATCTTTTAAAATTTCGTTCCAAGTAGGAACTTGATTCTGAAAAGAGTTTGGATAGAGGTGAAAACAGAGACTCTGGATACTGTGAGATAGCGTCTGTGG